>NC_037672.1:104810547-105110547 GCF_003255815.1 Theropithecus gelada | reverse complement strand
TTAAAGGTTGACTGAATTACAGGACTGCTGTTCATAATTTTGTCTTGCCATTCAATGTTAATCAATAATGTTCACAGAATACCATGAGATGGCCTGAGTCTAGGTCTCTGCATGATATGCAGGGTTAGCTCTTTCATCAAATGGAAAGTCTTCACTTAGTCTTGGGATTGGTCCTATATCCAGCTGCCACACTTAAATGGCTTCCCAAAGAAGCTTTTTGGATTGTTTTGATTGTTGATTTTTTAATTTTTTTTTTGGTACTTTGTTTCTTAGATCTTTATAACAGAGAGGGTTTTTCAGATAATCAAATTCAATAAGGCTTTAAGACCTATTTTGCAGGAGGAAATCTGGCTGTGTAGGGCTTCCTTGGTGTACAATGATCAAAGGAATGCTCTTCTTGTCACTGTTTGGGGAACAGATTAAGCGGCTACTGGTGCCCTGCTGATTCTTTGTTCCATGGATTCCTTTCCTCTCTGCTGCTGTCATCTCTGTTCTGATCCTACAGTAAGTATCATAATCCTGTTCCTTTAGGCCTTGCCTTCATCTGCTTTAGTTCCATTTGCTCTGGCAGCTGCAGCTGAGGCTCTGGTCTTTTTATTATCAGTAGCCATGGTGGCTGGTACCCGGCAGGGCCATTTTAGGACAGAGAATGAGATGAATAATGGCTGTGGTTTCAGGGTTGGAGATGTTTGGCAGAACTGAGAAATCAGTGCCTGGGAACTGACATGAAATGTGTTGTTCCCACACTTCAGAGGATTGCAATGTTTCTCCATCCTCACAGCTACTGTCTAGCCCAAACCATCAGCAACTCATCCATTCTTCCTCCTCTTTAGTACATTTTCCATCTATTGCCAGAGTGATGGTTTGAAGATGTGTAACTGATCAAGTCACTCCCCTATTCCCATTGCTTCCCATTGACCTCAGCATAAAGTCCAGTACCCTTACTGTGATCAGAACAGTGTCCACTTGTCAGACCGTTAACCTGAAACAACTTTGTAACAGATTTCATTTTTATTGATTTATCATATCTTGTGCCTTTATTTTCAATGCTTGCAATAAAGTGTGATCTGCGAAACACAACTTGTAAATTCACAGTGGTGAAAGTGCTTTAGATATTTGTAGTTATTCTTAATGCCTTGGTACAAAGAAGGTCGTAAGTCAGAAGTGAAAAAGAGAAAAGAACTCTTCTTTTGTAGCAAGCCTTGATCCTCATTTCATATTGCTGGCCTTTGTTTCACGCATATGGTGTCTGGCCAACCCCAGCTTTACATGAAAGGGCTTTATCAGCTTTTAACAACCATATGGTAAAACCATCTACACATATTTCTTCTGATACCTTCAGGCACAGCTAAGCAGCTGGTATTAATGAATAAGAATGGCCAGGGAAATTATGGTATGTTGTTGCTAGGAAGGAACAGTTTATAGCCAGGAGAATTACAGATTACTAGGCAAGAACACACAGGAATAGAAGGGATGTGTGCTTTTGCATTTCATCTAGATGTGGCCACCTGTACTGCTTAAGGCAATACAATGCTTGGCTGATTAGCAAGGATTAATTCTATTCCTACTGATGGTGGTCCCAGGAGATGGAACCAATAGTTTCAATACCTATCAAAAGTGTCTCAGGGCCAATATCCCTAGCTGAAGCCACTGGGGGAACTATGAAAAGAGGCCCTGGTTAAGCACAGTAACAGCAACATTTTGTAATGTTGTTTTCTAGATTTTTCATCTTTTCTTGCATAAAACATTTATTTCCTCCCACTGCATATGTTAAAATTTTTATTATATCAAGACATAATGTCTATTATAACCTTTTAAGAGACTCAATTTCTATCATAACCAAGATGTAGAAATTTCTCCCTATCTACATGGGATTAGTTTTAGCTTTGTGTAAGCTTTGATGCAAAACTCAGTCTTTTTACTAGATTTCACACAAAAAAATCCAAGCATATTTTGTGATAGTTTTCTTATTATTTTGCATTTCACTTTGATGCATCCCTATTACAATAGCTCCAGTGTTTGTTTCCTTCAGACCCCTGGCCTCCAGCATCATCTTTTCCCTTATCCTTTGCCCAGTGCTAGCGCTGTTTTTTTTGATGCCTCTTTTTCTTCTCCACATTATTCATAGTAGGTTCCTTTTTTATCTGGCAACCTGACTGATTTTGATCAATAGGCTTAAGAAAAAGGTTTTACAGTAAAGTTTGTTGACCAAAATAGATATGATACCTTTTCTCTGATCCTTACACTATAGTATGTTGGAAGTGGTCTTTTCCTTTCTCTACTCTCTCTTTTTTTCTTACCTTCTGTTTGATGCCAATTTATTTTTATCAATTATTTGGTGCAAATGACTTGTTTTCATGTTTCAAAAAAGCTAAAATAATTTCTCTAAAGGGAATTTGAGTGTGAACTTCTCTTTCTTAAAGTGCTTTTTGTATAGTCAGCCAAAATTATAGTATAAACAAGAATATTGAAAGTGCTTAAGCTGATTCTACACACATATGGGAGTGGGAGGGTTCCCCCTAATCCCCCGTGCAGCTGTCAAGAGTTTCACCTACTCCTTTGGAACTTAGACTGTTCTAGGGCATTGCAAAGGGATGATTCAAAAAGAACGGGAAAGACAGGGGCCAGACACACGCTCAGAGTTTGTACAGATTATAATTCCACTGGGCAACTTTCAAGCTAAGTCTTAAGTGCTGCTTCAGGGAATTTCTTACCAGATATAGATGGAAAAGACAATTATCTTGGGTTTCAAATGGATGCTATGAAAAGTGCTATAAATCTTTTATAATTTATTATTATCATTATTATAAAATATAACTTTTTTTGACACATAGTCAAGCCAGAATCAAAAGAAATCCACAAAATTAAAGGGGTGTGTGGGAGATGAAATTAAATTGGATGATGGAGTTACAGGAAGTAGATGAAGGTTTAAATGGCTGGGGTCTGGGATTTTGACATCTGCAGTAGAAGAGAAGTTTAGGTTGTAGGTGCTATAGGAATGAGAGCTAGAGTTGAGTATCCTAAATATATAATAGTGATAGCTGAGAGTGAGTACTGTTATGGTTTCAAAGTTTGTGTCCTACCAGATTTATATGTCAAAACCTAATCACCAAATTTAAATGGAGTTACCATTGCAGTTCCCACTGCTTCAGCTGGTCTATGGGTGCCCATGGTGGGAGAGAGGAACATGGAGGCCATAGATGTAGCATAGATTAAATTAAAAAAAAAAAACAAAAATCTACCATACAAAAAAGTCCTAACTTATTAAATTGAGGTCTGGGACTTAGTTCACAGCACCAGCTACAAAGGGGAGTCTGGAATGTGAGTGAAACTGGAGGTTGCAGGCTAAGAGAAGCATTCCTTTTGGGGGAAAAGCACGTACATAGAAAAAGAGATTTTCCTCTGGAGAAGTAACATGGAAGGAAAATAAAGCAGTAAGGAGAAAATTAAGAATAATACATAAATGAAAAGAAAAATGAGACACACCAGCTCTTCCCTTCCTCCTGATAAAAGAAAAACTTCAGCCAAATTAAATTTAAAGGAGTTTAATTGAGTAACGAATGACTTGTGAATTGGGCAGCCATCTGAGCCAGAGTAGGCTCAAAGACTCCAGCACAGCAACGTGGTATAAGAAGATTTATGGACAGAAAAAGGAAGTGATGTATAGAACAGGAAAGTGAGGTAAAGAAACAGCCAGACTGGTTACAACTTGATGTTTACCTTATTTGAACATGGTTTGAACAGTTGGCTACATTTGATTGGCCAAAACTCAGTGATTGGCACAAGTGTAGGCTATGGTCTGTTTACACCTCCACTTGTTATAGTTCATGATGTACAGAAAAACATTTAGGCAGAACTTAAAAAAAAAGTCCTTACTTAAAAAGTAAGGAGACAACTTTAGGCTAAAGTTGGTTTAACACTCCCAACAACTAATATTATTCATTATAGAAACTGTGATTCACTATTATGATGGAAGAGGGTGATATTGAACTAGAAATTCTTATGTCTAACACAGAAAAATCAGACTAACTCCATAAATGGTACTATAAAAAGAAAAAAGAAAATGAAAATAAAGTACTTCAGCTGATGAAAATTCTCACCAAAGAATTAATCAGTAAACTGAATCATACTCTACAGTGAATTTAATATAATTGAGTAAACATTTGGAACTATTATAAAAATGAACTTAGCACAAAAATTCAAATAATAATAACAGAAATTGTTTTAAAAAAGTAAGAAATGTAATGAGGGTTGATTGAAATTGAGAAATAAATTAAAGGGGTAAAAACTATCTCAGAAATGAAGATTAAATAGCAAGGTACCCAATGGGGAGTAGACTCAGATGGCAATTCAATAAGAGGCACTTTAAGAAGACAGAAAAGCAGCTAAGAGAAAATGGTAGAAAAAAAGAAAGTAAAGGGTGATTAAATTAAAAAGTCAATGAAAATCCAATTTTAAGTATAATTGGAGTTGCTGAAAAACTAAAATGAAATAACAATGAAATAGAACTAATATTTAAAGCTGTAATCCAAGAAAACTTTATAAAAATGAGGGATAACTTAAAACTAAATATTGAAAGGGCCTGTGGTGAACCTGGGAAAACTGATTTGAAATAATAAACTCTAGTAAAGTTTAAATAACTCTAGTCTAAATTCTAAATAAATTCTAGTCTAAATTCTAAAGACTAATTCAAGATCCTCAGGTCCAAATTATTAAAAAATTAAATTGATATCAGATTTATCAAAATAAGATAACAGTTGAGCAACACTCTGGAGAACTCAAGAAGAATGAGAGATAAGTGTTTTTATATTCAGCCAAGTTATATCTTAAGTGCTGTATTGGTTTCTTAGTGATACATTAACAACTTATTATAAACTTGGTGGTTTAAAACAGAAATGTATTCTCTTACAGTTCTGGAGGCCAGAAGCCTGAATCAAGGTGTTGGCATGGCCATGCACTCTCTGAAGACTCCAGGGAAGAATATTCCATGACTCTTCCTAGCTTCTGGTGGCTTCTGGCAATCCTTGGCATTTCTTGGCTTGTGGCTGTATCATTTCAATCTCTGTCTTTGTCTTCACATGGCCTTTTTCTCTCTATATCTCTTTAGGTGTCTATGCTTAAATCTACCTCTCTTTTTGCTTATAATGACACCAATCATTGGATTTAGAGCTCATTCTAAATCTGGGATGATTTCATCTGGAGATCCTTGACTAATTATAGGGTCTTGCAAAGACCCTGTTTCCAAACTGGGTTATGTTCACAGGTATGAGAAATTACAACTTGGACATATCTTCTTGGTGGTCACAATTCAACCCACTACACGTGCCAAAGCTAGCCATATATATATATATATATATTTAAAAGAATCACAAGAACTCAGAAAATACTAACAAGCTATTTCTGAGGAATCTAGCTTTATTTAACAGATACATGACGTTTAAGAAATCTAACTTCATTTAACTGAGCTTCATTTAACAGAGAAATGACAGGAAAAGCTTTGGCAAGAGAACTAATGTTGAATATTTAATAAATTTAGCTGTATACCTACGGCTAAAGGAGGCTGGTGACATGGGTGAAAGGATGGTATGTCAACATTATACAGTCTCATGAAGGAGAAAGAATACAACTAAAAATGGGAAGAGTGAGGAGCAAGAAAGGGAAAGTGGAGTAAGGTCATTGACCGCTCTATAGATAATAGCTAGGAGTCAAGAGATACCATTTCATAAGTTGATAAACTGATGGTAAGAAAAAGTAAGAGGGAATTAGAGCATAAGTCCAAAGGCGACCAGTAGAACGAAAATTTAAATCTTTCTGAATATCAAGAAATTGAGACAAAATATTAAGAAAAAAGTAAATAAGACATGCCATATAGAAGGCACACAGTCAATCTTACATAAACTTTGCAGTAGCTGTTACATAAAGTAATATGATTGTATTTAGATCAACTGTGTTAATAAATGTACATAGGCTTAACTTGCCCATAAAAAGGAAAAAGCTTTCTTATTGTCTCATATAGCAACCCTAACTCTATGCTGATTAAAAAGAAATACCTAAAGCAATGGGAGTTTAAAAAACTAAAAATAAAATGATGGGAAAATGTGTACTGGGCTGATATAAGCCTATTATCAGACATAACAGATTTCATGGCAAAATAGTTAATCAAGATAAAAAAGAACACTTTGTAATACTAAAAGCCACAGTTTACAGCTAAAAAATAATAATTATGAATATCTATGTTTTAATTAGCACAATTATTAATATTATAAAGCAGAAACTACAAAAGATAAAAGAGAGAATACATAGAAACATAATGATAATAATGACTAGAAATCACCACCCACAATACCAAATTGATGAAGTAGACAAAGGAAAAGATAAGAATATAGAAGAGCCAAAGAACATAGAACTTTTAAAGGAGTTCAAAACCAAAAACAATCTTTCATGTGGATATCAAAAAGCCTTTTTTAAAAAACGAACCTTGAGTGAAAGAGGAAATGCAAACATAACTTACAGATTTCTGAAAAATAATGATGAAATACTACATAACCACACCTATGAGACATATTTAGAGCAGTGATCAGACTAAACAATTATGAAGAATAGCCCCAAACACCTATATCAATAAAAATGAAAGAATAAAAAAAAACACATTAAATCCAAGTAAAAAAGCCAGAAACAGAACAATAAACAAAAAGAAAGCATCAAGTAGGATATAATAAATTCTAAGCAGAATTTAATGAGGCAGAAAACAGAGAAATAGCAGGTAAGTTAATAAATACAAATACTGATTCTTTTAAAAATCATAAAAATACCATAACCAATAGCTAAAATAATCAAGGAAAAATATACAGATATACAAATTAAGAAATGACAAAAGGAAAATTATTTTTTTTTATTATACTTTAAGTTCTAGGGTACATGTGCCCAACGTACAGGTTTGTTACATATGTATACATGTACCATGTTGGTGTGCTGAAGAGGAAACATATATCATAAAATAATAATTTGCCTGCCTCTATGCAAATAAACTTAAAATTAAATATGCCAAAATTGATCCTAGTAGAAAGAGAAAGTTTCAATAGACTAATGTCCTTAGAAGAAATAGAGAGAGTTATCAAGGAATTAACACACAAGAAAACACTAACCCTAGAAGTGTTCACAGGGGAAATGTAGCCAAATCCTAAACATCAGGTAAATTGATGAGATATAACTTGTTTTAGAGCAATGAAAATGAAGAAAATAAGGAACACCATCCAAATTCTTTAAATGAAGTGAATTAAACATTTATCTCTAAGTTTGATAAAATAATGGTACTAAATCACTTGTGAATATTGATGTAAAATTTTAAAATAAAATATTAATGAACAGAGTCAATTATCATATTAACAACACAATAAACCATGACCAAATGTGATTTACATAAAGTGTTCCTAAATAACACAAATGGAAACCATTCTTTTTCTTTGATAAAGCATCTCAATTTCATTCTCTTTAAGTGATAGGTACATTCATGATCCCAACAAACACACCAACAAGCTTTCTACCTGAAGGAAATCAAGCTGATACTGAAGTTTATACAGAAGGAGAAACACATAAGAAGAGCTAAGAAAACACTGAGAAGGAAGCACTATGGGTCAGTGGGGTAGGGGAGGACTAAAATGGCTCTCTATAAAAGAGGTTTTTGATGTTAATATGTTAATAATAAAGATCATCAATAATTAAAATAATAAGGTGATGGTGCTTGAAAACTAAGACCAATGGAATAGAATAGAAAATTCAAACTACATTCGGTCAAAGATGAATTTTTAAAAATAAATAGTGCTAATAAAACCAAATAATCATTTGGAACAAAAGGTGAGATCTATTCATCATACCAACTACAAGAATAAGCTTCAAATGGATCAGAGATCTAAATGTGAAAATTAAACTCAAAGAAAACATTGGCGATTCTTCCATAATCCATATATATGAAAAGCCTTCTAAATATGACTTAAAATACTGATGCATTAAAAGACTGAAAAATTTGCCTACATTAAAAAAACGTTTTTATGAGAAATAACACCATTAGCAAAGTTAAAAGACAAATGACAAGTTGTGAAAAAAAGTCTCAACATGTATCACAGATAAAGTACTGACATCTCTAATATATATACAAATATTAATAATTAAAGAAAGAAGACCAAAAATTCAGTTGAAAATTAGGCAAGAGATATGAACTGACAACACAAAAGTGACATAAAATGGCTCTCAAACATATGAAAATGCATTAAACTTTTCTCATAATAAGAAAAATGCAAATCAAAACTACATTGAGATAACATATCTTAGGTTCGCAAAAGTTAAAAAATATTACAACGCATTCTATTGGCAAGGCTATGAGGAAACAGCTCATCTTCTCCACTGCAGATGGGAATACAAAAATGGTAGATCCTCTATGGAGGGGAATTTGTCAATATATGACATAATTACCTATGTATCTACTCTTTGACCTAGCAACACTTTTAGAAATGTACTCTAAAATTAACCTCCCAAAATATAAACAATGTATGCATAGAATTATTCTTTGCAGCATTATTTGTAACTGCAGGATGCTGCAACCTAAATGCCCATACATTAGAGATTAATTGGCTAAATTATGGCACATCTACACAATGGAGTACTATGTAGCTATAGAAAATGATAAGGATTCTGAGTTAAGATTCTACTATGAACTTACATGGAGTAATTTTTAGACTATATTGTTAAATAAAAAACTAAAGCGCACACACATACACACACATTTTTTGTTTAAGAAAAGAGGGAAGTAAAAAACATACATGTATCTATTTATACATGCAAAAAGAAATATAGGAGAAATAAAAGAGGAATTAATAAAACAGCTCACATGTAGGGTTAAGGGGATCACAGATAATAGATTGATAAAGCAAAATTTAGTAAATATATGGAAAATTTTAATGATACAATTAATAAGCTTGATTTAGAGAACATTTAGATACACTAAGCTGAAAAATCAGAAAACACACCTTTTTTCTAAGTACAACATGAACATACATAAAATTTGCTTAACTAATTGATTTCATAGAAAGAATATGGTTACATTCTCTGTCCAAAATAACCTCAGATTGTCAATCAACAATAAAATATATTTAACCAATTCTTACACATTTAGAATTTAGAAAACATAACAGTAAGAGTTGAAGATGACATCAAAATTAGAATATTGAAATATTTATAATAGATGGCAGTAAAACTACTGCACGTTGAAATTAGCAAGATACAGCTATAGCAGCACTCAGAGGGAGATTTATAGCCTAAGATGCATTTCTTTAAAAAAATAAACATTTAGCTCACAAAGCTAGGAAAAAGCAGAAGAAACACAAAAATGGTAGAAGAAAAAAAAAAAGAATGAAGATGATATAAAAAGTAAGCTTGCTTGCAAGCAAACTAAAAATCAACAGAGATGATCATCAAAACCAAAATCTGGTTATTTGAAAAAACTTAGTAACATAGTTCTGGAAAGATTGACTATGAAAAATAAACAGAAGGAATAAATTAGTCATTTTAATGACACCACAAACAAAAGTGCTATAACTATCATACAGGAAAGAATGACAATGTTCAGGACCGGAGGCCATGTTCAGCATTCACTCAAGTGGAGCCCAGATGCTGACTGCTTTCATGATGAGTTCTGCATTTCTCTCTGTGTGTCCTTTTAGGTCGAGTCTTTTAGCCTGGCCACTCCCTTCGCCCTTTACATGTCTTCCACTTTCATCTCCACACCCTTAGAAACCTTACCTGTTTAAGCTCCTAATTTTAAACCCTTTTTATTTTTATTTTTTTGGTTCTTCTAAATTCATTGTTTTTGAAATACAAAGCCAAGTAGATCCTCCCTTTGAATCTCTTCTGCTGTGTCTTAGCCTTTCACTTTGCAATAGGCATGGGAGAGTATTGCTTCGGTGTGTGATTTGGGAAGGGAAAAAGTAAATTTCTCTAAGAGAAAAAATGTTAATGAAGAGCTGAAAATCTTCTTTTCCACTTACGTTTCTACATGTAGATAATTTATTAATGATAATACAATAGCCATCCTAGGAGCTGAATTTCAGCCATGGCTGGAAGGAAAAATATTAAGCTTACCCACGATTTTAGAATAACATTGCTTTTTTATAATTGTACATTTGGGTGGTTAGCTTAAACTAGAAACTATAAATGTGGAATATACTAGACCTTTGGCAGAAATGATGAATGGAGACACCTAATGGTGGTGACCAAACTCTTAAGATATAGGTACTCACATCTGTATGCTTCTCAATTAGCATAAAGTCAGCTTGTTTTCCTCTATTCTGTGACATTTTCTTTCAAATGTCTGAATTTGGTAAACTTGCAATGTGTCTTGTTAGACACTTTTGCCTGTAATTCTTTAAAACCATGTGTGACCTAATCCATATGCTTTTCATTCATTTATAATCAAATCATCAAAATACAGCCTTTACAGAGCTATTTGATTTCAAAGAACATTTTTTAATAAGCATTTAAAGGCTTTTTAGAATAAAAACGGGATACCACATTTTTCCAAGAGCAAACAAACACAATACAACCAAAAACATTCTTACGCCCAGAGAAATCCAAGCTTCTGAGTTTTAATTCTTCTCTATGATTAAATGGGCCATCCCCTATCTCCCTTTAACTCCTGGTGAAGCATGAAGTATTTTGATATGAGGAAGTAGTATTTCTCAAATTACTATTTAAAAATAGATGTAGCTACTATTCGGGCAGCTCATATTAAGACCTGAGGGCCAAGAGACCCAGAGGGGTCTAAGGGAAGAGCCTGGAAAACTGGCAGCAGCCCCTGCTCTCCTGAGTTAGGAGTCCACTAATTTCACAATTGTCGCTCTAGACATGTATCAGAAATGCCTGCATGGCTTCAAAAGGCTGCATGTATGTTTCTGTGAGCTCTGGCCTCTACAGCTGCGGGAACAGTTATATAATGAGATAAGTTTCTTGGCTTCTGGAGGCTTAAGTTGTACTGTGATGCTCTCATGCTTGGGGAGAGGGTCCATCGCTTGCCTCCATGTACAGTCACACATGACTCTCATGTCTCACTGCACTTTAGGGATGATCTACTCTAAATAACAAAGGATAAAAGAAGTTGTCTGAAATATTTGCTTGGAGGTTCAATTTTGTTTTAGTAATTTTGTGAGAAATTAATTCTAAAATCAATGAAAGAGCATCACATGGCTTTTGTGTGGAATGTCTATTACGTAGAGATAGCATATACTTCTTCCTTACTCCCTAATTTTTAGAGAAATATTAGCCTGAGTTTGCAGAGTAGATCAACTGGGTGGCAGAAATAGGATGTGGATGTCAAGGACTGTGCAAAAGTACTTTCTTTAATCTTTTTAAAAGTTCTGGGGGTAAGAACATATTACTGACTGGTAGGTAAAAATGAGAAAGAATTCATTATTTAAAAACACTAATATGGACTTTTCCTCATGCCTACATTAATACAAATCCAAGTCTTTATTAATTTTCTCTCCAGAACATGTCTTGTATCTGTCCATATCTCCCCAAGTTCATTTGTATTCTTAGGATCCTCCAGAGAAACAGATCAATAGAAAAAAATAGATAATTTATCCTAAGGAATTTGTTCACATGATCGTGAAGGCTGCCAAGTGCCAAGACCTACAGTTGGCAACCTGGAGACCCATAAGAGCCGAGGTGTAGTTCCAGTCTGAAGGCTGGCAGGCTTGAGATCCAGAAAGAGCGGATTTTTCAGTTTGAGTCCACAGGCGGAGAATACCTGTGCCCTAGCTTGAAGGCAGTCAGGCAAGTGGAGTTCTTTCTTATCTGAAGTTTTTGGTTCTATTCAGGCCTTCAACTGATCAGATGAGGCCCACTCACATTACAGAGGGCAATTTGCTTTACTCAGTCTACCAATTCCAATGTTAACCTCATCCTGAGACACTTTCACAGACACACTAAGAATAATGTTTGACCATATGTCTGGGCACTTTATGTCCTACCTAGTCAAGTTGATGCAGACAGTTAATTAACCATCACAGCACTGTAATCAACACCGTCATCCTATCTTGTCTATTGTCATAGTTTCTAATGGGTCTCCATGCTTCTCCTCTTGTTTCTCACAATTCATTTTCTACACCACAGCCAGAAATATATTAGATTATATCTCAGAATAGCTTACTCATTTGTAACTTCTCATTGGTTTTAGAATAAAATCTAAACTCCTTGCCCTGGGCCTGATGTTCCTTGCTGACCTCTCTAACCTTTTGTGCTACACAACCTTTGCCTTGCTGGCCTTTCTTTCTGTTAATGGAATACTCCAAGTCCTTCTCATATCAGGGTTTTTGGTACCATTTCTCCTTACCTTTCAGCAGGGTTGCCTGCTTCCCTTCTGTTAAGAGTGGGCTTGGCCGTGCGCAGTGGCTCAAGCCTGTAATCCCAGCACTTTGGGAGGCTGAGACGGGCGGATCACGAGGTCAGGAGATCGAGACCATCCTGGCTAACACGGTGAAACCCCGTCTCTACTAAAAAAAATACAAAAAACTAGCCGGGCGATGTGGCGGCACCTGTAGTCCCAGCTACTCGGGAGGCTGAGGCAGGAGAATGGCGGAAACCCGGGAGGCGGAGCTTGCAGTGAGCTGAGATCGGGCCACTGCACTCCAGCCTGGGGGACAGAGCAAGACTCCGTCTCAAGAAAAAAAAAAAAAGAGTGGACTCAGGTATCACCTGCCCTGAAGGACTTTTCCTTGCTACCAGATGAAAGCAGCCCTTGTGTCTTTCCTCCTCTCCCATTCCAACTCTTCTCTATCACTCAGTTTATTTTGTTCATTGCATTTATTATAATCTATATTTCCTTACTTATCAATTTACTTATAGATTATCTGGATCCTTCACTAGACTGAAAGCTTCTTGAAGTCAGAGACTAAGTCAATCTTGCTCTCCACTGGCTATCTTTTGCCCAGCCCACACTTGGCCTACCTACCCTGCATTGAATAAACACTTGTTGAATGAACAAATGAAGGTGTCTGCTTTTACTGGGTATTCTAAAGTTGTTTTTGGTTTTGTTCTTGCTTCAGGTATCAAATAAATATTTTGCCTACTGGTATTTAGTATTGGAGTGAGCAAATTTAGAGAAATGTGAAACATAAAAGACCAAGAAAGAGGAAAAGATAGAGCTATTTCTAGAAATAGGAAATAAAAATAAGTTCATACAAAATTTTGTTTTCTGTTTTATTTGTTCCAATTACATTGTTTATCTTTAAAGAAAAAATTGTCTAGATTGTCAAAATCCAGACTTTTCCAGGAATACATTATGTTAATGCAGGGTTAGTCCTTCCCTGCAAGAAGCCTCAGCTGACTTTACTTGTGGTTGTCCATTCCATGGAGGGTTTCCCTGCTCTCACATTCATGAGCAAGAAAGAATAATGTTGGTCTCTAGTGCTTAGATGAATGACCAACAATTATCTGATGCCTACTGACCTATGAATTTTTGCAAATTTTTTTACGTTAAAAATTGATAATATTAGAGGATGACATAGTTCAAGCTATAAATAGTAAGGCCCATATTATAAGCTAAGCTCATCCCAAACTCATTCTCTTTCAGGAGGAGTAACAACAATTTCACAGGCCTTCTGGAGTAGTGCTCTCTCTCCTCTAATGAATTTCACTGCTCCTTTGCCCTCCCCCTTGCCCTTCCTTTGAATGTGAGCTAACAGAGGAAGCTGGCACCTGGAATTGCTGACAAATGAAGAACTGAGCGAAACAATTCATGCCTGTTGTTGGCACACTGCGGGGCATTGCGACTCAAAGACATAAAGTGGGGAGACGTGCCCAGTTTAGAGACTGAGCAGGCATCAGAGGTGGAAAAAGAGGCTTCAGGCAAATTACAGCTCGAGTGTGAGGTCAGAGCCCCAGGATTACCCAGGGTTATGATTTCACACGTTTAAAGAAGGACCAGCACATATCTGCATGGAATTTGAAAGTTTTTCTGGCACATCCGGCATTTGGCATCTTCAGAAACACAACCTCTGCTTCAGTTCACTCCAGCTGTTCTACGCAGAAGTCTTTAAAAGTGTGGTCCTGGAAATAACAACATCAGAAGTACCTAGGAACTTTTTGGAAATACAAATTATTTGCCTTGCTATGCAAAAGGTACTTAACTGGTAATGAGGGTAAAGCCCAGAAGGCTGTGTTTAACAAGCTTTCCAGGTGGTTCGGATAGACACTAAAGTTTGAGAACCACTATTCCAGAGCCCTGATTCTCTCTTCCATCTCAAAGATATGTTTTCAGGAGGGGTATGAGCTGTCATTCATATCCTAGTGTGAATGAATTTATACATTCATTTATACCTATACATTTATGCAATACACACACACACACACACACACAAACACACACTAATTCATACTAAGAAATGTTTGGTATCCCCAATTAAGGATTAAAAAATCTTGGTTGTCAGTCAGAAGGGTGTTTCTTTTCTTTTTCCTTTTTAAAAAAGCAATACATAATTTTCCCACTGCCCCTGAAACTCAGCCACTGGAATGATATCTCTTCTTTTACAAATCGGAAATATCCCTGAAGAGTTTTTCTAGTGAGATTAGGAGCTACAAGCTTTTTGCCAGTCAAATTAGAACCTGCACAGCTCATGATTTGTTGATGCTAATTCATATTATGAGTACTTTGAGCATTTTAAAAATGCTATTTTCTGGTTAAAGCCTTTTCTTTCATGATGGGATATTACGATAAGAAATTATAAACATGAAGTATACTGTTAGAAGATTTTACTAGGTATTTGTTCCTTATTTTAGACCTAATTGTAATTAGAGGTGACTTTGGAAACAAAACAACCAGAGTCCAAATACCACCTTTGCAACCTACTAACTGAGCAAACTTGGGCAAATTGCTTAACTTGTCTACAATTTGGTTTTCATATTCCTGATCTATCCCAGAAAGATATAAGATTTCCCTTCTGGGGGTGTTGTAAAATTCAAATGAGAAAATATGGGAAGCATTTTACCTGATGCTCAATATATGATCATTGTTATTATTTGGTGGAATTGGGTAGCTGGTGACTTAAGAATATGTGTGCATGTGCACACACACGTGTTTGTGTGTGTGTGTTGGGGATGGTGCTGATCATTCAGTACTTTTAAAAGAGAAACAGGATTTTGTTTAGAAAGTGACTTTCGGGAAGCCATTTCACTCTTAATTACCAGCTTCTTTTGGTCCAGAGTACTTACTTCTATTTCATTTTGACAGAATGATGCCTGGTATAACTTTTAAAATAAATTCTTACTTTTTACGCTCTATCTTCCCAGACTTCAAGATAGGTTATCAGTGAGACTGGCAGGCCAGCCGATTGACTTTCAATGTTGTTTACAAGCTGAGCTGCCTGGAAACCTGATTCCTTATAAGAAATTGACAAATGGGATCTAATTAAACTAAAGAGCTTCTGCACAGCGAAAGAAACTGCCATCAGAGTGAACAGGCAACCTACAGAATGGGAGAACATTTTTACAATCTACACATCTGACAAAGGGCTAATTTCCAGAATCTACAAAGAACTTAAACAAATTTACAAGAAATAATCAAACAACCCCATCAAAAAGTGGGTGAAGGATATGAACAGACACTTCTAAAAAGAAGATATTTATGCAGCCAACAGACACATGAAAAAAATGCTCATCATCACTGGCCGTCAGGTAAATGCAAATCAAAACCACAATGAAATACCATCTCATACCAGTTAGAATGGCAATCATTAAGACGTCAGGAAACAACAGGTGCTGGAGAGAATGTGGAGACATAGGAACACTTTTAAACTGTTGGTGGGACTGTAAACTAGTTCAACCATTGTGGAAGACAGTGTGGTGATTCCTCAAGGATCCAGAACTAGAAATACCATTTGACCCAGCCATCCCATTACTGGCTTTATACCCAAAGGATTATAAATCATGCTGCTATAAAGACACATGCACACGTATGTTTACTGTGGCACTATTCACAATAGTAAAGACTTGGAACCAACCCAAATGTCCATCAATGACAGACTGGATTAAGAAAATGTGGCACATATACACCGTGGAATACTATGCAGCCATAAAAAAGGATGAATTAATGTCCTTTGTGGGGACATGGATGAAGATGGAAACCATCATTCTCAGCGAACTATCGCAAGAACAGAAAACCAAACACCGCATGTTCTCACTCGTAAGTGGGAACTGAACAATAAGAACACTTGGACACAGGATGGGGAACATGACACACCAGGGCCTATTGTGGGGTGGGGGGAGGGGAGGAGGGATAGCATTAGGAGATATACCTAATGTAAATGACGAGTTAATGGGTGCAGCACATCAACATGGCACATGTATACATATGTAACAAACCTGCACGTTGTGCACATGTACCCTAGAACTTAACGTAAAAAAAAAAATACAAAAATTTCTTTCCTTAACTTCCTAACAGATATGCATGTAAAGCTCATTGACCCTCTTGGGCTTTAGTTGAATGGAGGTACTTTTGAAGCTCCTTTGTGGTTACAGAGACCTTGCATAATAGTGTTATGCAATCAATAATAGTGATTGACTTAATTGTCAATCATTTGGTTGAATTAGTGGTTAAATTTAGCTAATTAAGTAAAATTTAATGGTGGGATTGTGTATACAAGCAGATAATTCAGCGAGTTAACATAAAAAACCAAAAGTTACACAACTGTTTTGAGCATGTGTTGGGAGAAGAAAATAGCTTTGACTGGGTGTGCCTTCCAGATTGAGCCTTTTTTTTTTTTTTTTTTTACCTCCTGGCCCCTTTTTTGTATGCTTAGATCCTGGGACTCCTTGAGAAGAGAACCCTGAATTCAGCAAATCCATCTACCTCTTCTTAGAGACCTGCCCATGAGAAATTGCCCTGTCATTAGTTGTCTCAAGTCCCAGCTTGCCTTCAGAATACTGTGGAGCTGCCCACGTTGAAAGGACGTGAAGCAAAAGAAAACTCTTCAGACTTGAAAGTCAAGAGTAATGCAACAGAATAATGATTCTGGGATTATTTTCACAAGGAACTGGTTAACAGAGCACCTTGGTTTGAGGCTTCACATTGTAGCTTCTTTTGTCTGTCAACTTGTTTCAAAGGGCTGTGGTGAAAATTTTAATAGTTTTTTTTTTTTTTTTTTTTTAAATCTTGTTTATAATGACCTTGCAGAAACTGGGAACTTTTCTTTGTACCAGTTTTGTCCTTTTCAATTTTGCAAAGAGCATTTTCTGTATTTCTAATGGAACCTCTAAGTTTTTAAAAAACTCTATATTGACAATTTCGGTAGTAATGAAGACCTAGTTTTTGATTCAGTGTTCATCCATTATTTACTGAGGACTTGTGAATCCACTTTGCTTGTAGTTAAGTGACAATTTTGTTAAATGGAGGCACAGAGTGGTGAAGCTGTAGTACTGATTTACTTATCAGAAAACATGGTCTATTAATGCAAAGGAAGATATTGCTCAAAAAAGGAGGGTCTCTGGGAGATGTGTAAGCTTGAGGCCAACTCCTGAATTTGAATCTTCGAATGATTTTAAGGAAGAATGTCTCAAAAAAGTTTAAATAACTATTCAAGGTATACAGATAGAAAGTGGATTGTGAAGACCTTTGGGGTCATATAATCAGAGTTTAGTTTTTGCGTCATACTAATGTACAGAAGTTCATTGACATTGAGAACTTCACTGATCTCCGAGTCTATTGGGCCTACCATAGTTTGTGCCTTAGAATTTTTCAGATATTTCTGAGATCAAGTTTCAATAGAAAATCCCTTATAGTATTGATGAGAAGTAGACGTCATTGTATTAGAGGAGAGATGTGTATCAAGGCTAGCTGGGAGAATTGGGATATATTAAAATAAAACTATAGCTTAAGGGTTAAAAGCCACATTTGGATGAGGTAGAAGATCTTATGAAAGACATTAAAGCTGGGTTCTCAATTTTAGTTTCACATTGACTTAATACTTAAGTATATTGGGCTGGGGATTTTGAGTGGAAGTACCTTTAGGAATAAGGTAAGTCTGGCCAATAAGATACAGAGAAAGTGTGCTGCCCTGTTTCTGGGTACTTGTAACCTGAGAATGAGATGAGGTTTCTGCAAAGACTTCACTGTTCCTGCAGTAGTCTGACTTGGCATTTTCTTTTGTTAATCGTATTATGGAGAGATGATAATTATATAAATACAAGGATTAATATTCAGCAAAGATGCAAAAACCTGATTAGGTTAGCTCCACCTTGAGGGAAATTTGGCAAAAGTGACTGAAGGGAAGAAAGATGAGAAATTATAGGGGATGGGCCTGTGTTGTATGTTACAGGATTCATTGAGTCTGTGGGTTCAAGTGCTTCTGGGTACCGTGCCTTCTGCTTATTTCACCCACTACTGAGTGGCAACCAATACACCAAATCAACATTTGCAAATCTGCGTGGCCTCACTGATTCTAGCTGTATGCATTATTTCCTGGAAGGGGCTTCACATAGGAGTTAATTATCTTGGTAAGTTGACTTCTGACTGGAGCCCTTATAGCTGCCTGCTGCTTAGATTGAGCTGCTTGTCCCTTGCCATTATCCAGCAGGGTTGAACCTAGAGGAGGGTAGAGGGAAGAAGAGTAGTTTTCCGTTAGAAGAAAAATGTGTATTAGAGATATCGGTCTGGTTTAGAGCCCTAGCTCTGCTTTTAGCAATGATGTGACCTTGGGCAAGTTAATTTACTGAAACCAGTTGCTTTACCTTTAAAATTATAATATTATCTAATATTTATATATTCTGTGTTCAAGGCACTGTGTTAAGCACTTGCCAAATGTTATTAACATAAGATAAAGATTATTGGTATTCCCATTTACAGATGAAAAAGAAAAATGTTGGAGAAGTTAAATAACTTGTACCTGGTCATGCTGCTAGTGGGTATTAGAGTTCAGAGCTTGGATTTGGACCCAGGTGCTTGGACTCTGATGTGTATTCTACTGACCACCACAGTATACTTCATGGGATTGTTGTTTACAAGCTTATGTCTTAAAATGTACAGATATGCAAATGGCCTAAAGCATGTAGCCCAATATATAACACACAATCATTATTAATCATTATTACTATTGCAAATCAAGTGCTATATATATTTTAATGTACACAACCTTTATCCTAAAATTAGATTGTTAGATAGGGAAACTAGGAGTCAGATGGGTTAAGTTCATGTAGCTGGTAGGAGATTTAACCTGTGATTTAAACCAGGTTTTCTGACTCTGGAGACCATGTACTTTCTCCTCTACCAGTAGTTTGTGACATGCAGTATGTAGACTTCTGAGGACTGGGGATTTCTGAGGACTCAGAATTAGTAAAAAGGCTCTGCAAATCTACAGTTATGCTAAGCATTGTGTGTAGACAGAAAGTATAATCTATTTCACATATATATATATACACACACACACACACACTATTTTAGATGTGTGGTTTGATTAACACACAGAAATCTATTCTTGTAATTAAGAAAGCATAGCCTCATTTATAGGACTATATAATCCATGATGTCTTCTTGTCATTATGTATTTTTCTCAGTGTTCAAATACCAAGTACAGTTACTTTTAAGTGGAAATGCATAGATATTTTTGAAGTTCTTTATATTTGCAAAGTTTTAGATGTAATAAACCACATGAGTTCATAACCCTCCATGATTATAGGACTATGTCTATCATACATGAACTGACTTGTACATGTTTCCTATTCTAAGCGAAAGAGTCTTAGAGTGAGGAAACTGTAGCATGCTGCACAGACACAGTGGGAGAAGGAACAGAAAGCTCTACTGGGTATTTCATTCATGGATACACACCATAAATATCTTACAATAGTTTTAATGGAGAAAGAAACACCCAGAGGAAATTAAAAAGCAACATCTTTGGCTATGAAAATGTGAATACCTAAATTGCTAAAGCCTTTGGTAGGATTTGAGAAGTGTGATTTCTATTAAAAACAATGGGAATCATATGGCCCTCACCCCGAGAAAGTGTGTGAGA
This sequence comes from Theropithecus gelada, assembly GCF_003255815.1. Taxonomy (NCBI): domain Eukaryota; kingdom Metazoa; phylum Chordata; class Mammalia; order Primates; family Cercopithecidae; genus Theropithecus; species Theropithecus gelada. The sequence continues at coordinate 105,090,499 of NC_037672.1, read as the reverse complement.
ATTTCTCCCTCAGGGGTCAGATGAGTTACAGGCCTTTGAAAAGAGGAAATTTTGAGTTAATTTTTCAATTTAGCATTACACTGGGGATTACTGAAGGGAAGAAACTCCGATTACTGTATAGGATGGTGTGTAAGAAAAGAAGCTAAGCAAGTTTGTACTTGTATCTTCAATGGTGTGGTGGTTCATGAATAAACACTTTGAGATAGCTATCAACTCTCTTCTTAGTGCCACTTACTTGATTTTAAGCCTCTCTTCTAAGTTGAACTGTGCATTATATTTGTAATCTAATTTTCAGTCTGGTTTTAGTGATAACTTAAATCATGTTTGTTGACACAGAATTACAGTGAAAAGTACTTGAGTGAGTAATGAGAATCACCATAGCCTCTTTAACTCCTCATTTAGGGTAAGAATTTCAAATGTTCTTTTAGCTTTGGAGCCTTTTCTTCAAGTGAAATCTAATTTAGGTCCAATGTATACACAGATGACAGTGGAGGTGTTCTGATGAAATCAGTGAAGCCCATCCACTGCCAAACGTCATTTCTCCATGCCCTGCTCCCATTCCAGCCTTTGGGACACTCTGGAGGAATGCCTAGGTCTGGTAACCACACTTTAAAAACCACTGCTCTATAGCCTTTCAAGTCGTTTACAAGGATAAATTTCCTACCCAGTTATTTCCCCAACAGATTTTCATTTTGGTAGAAAGTTGAATGTGCATATCATTTTTCTGCCTTCTTTCGGAAAGAATGATTAGTTATCACTCAAGAGATAATCGCTTTCTCATGGTTTATCAGTACCAACTGATTGCAAGAAATGAATTCCTAATGATTGAATGCCTTATTATACACCATTCTGTTTCTATTCAACAAAGGATATTGAGAGTAGAAAAACTACAGTAATATAATATCAAAGTGTACTTAATTGAATTAATAATAAAAATCACGGTACTATTTATTAAGCACGTGGAATATATGCCAGGTACTCTACCTGTATTTTTTACTCATTTGATTCTTCTATCATCTCTATGAGCTGGTCATTATTACTTCCTGAGGTCATTATTACCTCATTATTACCTCTATTTGCAAATGATGGGATTGAGGTGCTGGAAGTCCAAGGTAACACGCTAGTAACTGGCAGAGCTGAGATGCCATCCTAGGTGTTTCCGGTTTCATGCCTGTACTGTTTCCACAAAGCCTCTTGTCTTTATATATGTGCTGATTTATATATTCCACCAATGTGCTTCAAATCGGTTTGTATATATTTGTACACACACACACACCTCTTCCAAAACAGTGCTCAGAGTAAAAAAGTTATATTAAAATCAGTTATAGTCTGATAGAATCTCAAATTATAAAAGCAGTCAATCATGTACAATTTGTGACTGAAATGATAATTTTTACCTTATTTTGGAGTTTCTCCACAAGATGATATGTATTTTGATAATTTCTATAATAATTTATGTTGTTAATACAGTATCCTAGGGAAGCAATTAATGCTACAGGTTAGGGCACAGGGTAAAGAAAAAAGATGGATAGAAAGTTAAAGAGCTGAACTAGCATTATTAAACAAGTCGATATTTGGGAAATTGTGTGTGAGAGAGAGAGAGAGAGAGAGTGTGTGTGTGTGTGTGTGATGTACACATTAATGCAGTATAATAAATGGTACAAGATTTATCTTTGTTATTGTCGACCTTGCATTGTCCATGCATTATGATGTCTCTCATCTTAGAAAACACCCCTCTTGATCTCATGTTCCGTTGAAGCTGATACTCCATTTCTCTATTTCCTATTTAGGAAAAACTCTTGAAAGAATCCCTCCCCTCTGTTGAAAGAACTCCAGTGTGCAAATCCTATGGTTAATTTTCAGTCCCTGTTTTACTAGGTTCTCAGCATCATTAAACACACTATATCACTTCTGTCTGGAAACTCTTTTTTCTCTTTGCTTCCATGGTGCCACACTCTCCTAACCTACTGACTCTCATTATCCTTTGTTGTTTTTCTTCCCTGTTCTGAAAGGTCACCATCCAGTTCTTGCCCAGTTCTCCTGTATTGTTTACCTCTCTCCTTCTCCCACTCTCCTCCTGCAACCACACTGACCTTGCTGATTCTTGACCACACCATGCCTCTCCTCCCTTAAATCCTCTGTGTTTGCTTTCCCCTCCATCTGATACACTTTTCCCTCATACATCTGCAAGTCTAACTCCCTCACTTCATTTAGGTCGCTGCTCAAATATTATTACTCTACTCTCTATCCCAGAATCATTCTGAAATCTCTTGTTCTGCTTTATTTTTCTTTAAAAATGATCATGCTCTGAAATTATGTAATTATTTATTTACCAATTTTGTCTATCTACCTTGCTAGACTATAAGCTTCTCTAGGGCATGGACTTGGTCCATCTTGTGCACTGCTGTATCTCTAAAAACCAGAACAATAATGGCATTTAATAAGAGTTCATAGATCTTTAATAAAGTAATACATTTAAATGAGTTAAGCACCTCCATGTGGAATGACAATGCTTTGTACTAATTTTATACAAACTAGGCTCACTCTTGGATTCTAATTTTCACTTTGTTAGTTTTGCAGTGGCTACTTTAGAATTAATATATTAAATTTATTCCAAAAGAAGCCAATATATTTCAGATGTATGGTGTGATTAGCACATAGAAACCTGTTCTTGTCATTAAGAAAACACAGGTTCATTAATAGGACTATATAATCCACAATGTTTTATAATTTAATTATAATGAAACTTATAAGCTTAATCCTGATTTTATAACTTTGTACCTTGTCTGTTCAGATTTCAATTTCATCCTCTTCCTACGTGTATGTCTTTTAATGTAACAGTCTTACTTTGAAATAAAGGAGATGTACATTCATACATATTTGAGTCCACAGTGATATGTTTAGGTTAATTATGTGTTTTATGTAAGCATAATACATATATACACATTCACCAAGGCACAAAGCCCATGAAGAAATTGAAGCCAGATGATACACAAAGAAATCCCCAAAGGGAAAGCACCAATCTATCATTCAGAAGAGTTTCCACACTATATAAATAGATACACAGACTGGCCTCCACGGTAGCTCAAGGATAGATTTTGCTGTTCTAAATGATAGCAAGGAAACCACTGACCCACCAAGAGTGTTTTCATTAGGCAATTAACCAGACAGGAAAACATGCTAAATTAGTACTATTAAACAAGGTAATTAAGTAGGTAGTTCATTTTATAACATAATGGACAACTTATATATATTACTTTCTAATAAGATAGCTAAAGTCTATCATCAGAGCTTTTCTTGGAAAAAGGTCATAATTTAATTCAATTCCATTGGAGACATCAGTAAGCAATTGTATAAAAAATGCAAAAAGATGTACAAGATAGATATTTCTTCACTATTTTAGAGAGGAAAATCTCAGGTGTGACCATATGTAGGTATTTCTCCAAGTTAGACATGTCAGTCTAAAAAAGTGGGTTTCAAACAGTTCTTTAGACTCATTCCCAATGAAGTGGTGGTAGTAACATTTCTGTATTAAAAGATTAGATGGTCATATTACACTTATTACACTGTAATGAGTGATTATCTTTATAATGTAATATAAAGGTTACATTAAATTTGTTACAATGTAATAATTACAACAGATATCTCTGACTATTCCTTCCCCATTCTTTTTATTTTCTCTAATCCTGAAAATTCTTTAAGTATATGTTACCTTTGTAAATAGAGAAAAAGTATGCTTGAGGATCGAGAGAACTGTTAGAAAACAGGTTGAAAATTTTCTGTGTGGGAATCATATTGTTGTTCAAATATCCTCCCCAACCTGGTGTGCCATATACATCCAATCAAATCGAGTTTGCATAATTAGGAAACCTCTAGACGCAGAGGTATCCATGATTGAGTTTTCTAGATGTTCAAATGTAAAACAGATGAAGTGGCTTCTTTACACAGACAATTCTGTTTATTCATGGATATAAAGGAGTATGCCCATTGTAAATTTAACAGTCTCTAAAATATAAGTGAATTCTCAGAGACTGAACAGGCACTCTGCTAAGAATGATGTATGGCCTTCTCTGAGACAAGTAAGTGTGGTAAACATATAACTGCTGGTCACATATAGTTTGTCTGCCAGATGATGCCTAACCTCACTCCATCCCTCATCCTCAACCCATCCCTGACCCCACTTCATTCCAGACCCCCACTTAATCCTCACTTACTACCCCAGGGGGTGGGGATCTACAACTGGGTGAGGTTCAATATTGTGAAAAGGTTTTAGAATGGGAAGACTATGTCTGTTTCACACATTACTTGTTAATAGAAACAGCTGAAAGTTTAACAGTTTGGTTTTTGGGCTGTGTTTAAAAATCCCCTGCATGAAATAGCTGCATCAGTGCACAGCTGTGTCAAAATATCCTTGTCAGGAAAGTCATGTATGCACGTTTTCCCCTTAAATTATTTGGGACAAATAACATTTTCCTATGTATTTCTTGTCTCCCCAGCTATACAGTAATGTACACTTGGTAGCATGTGCCTGGTAAATAAGTTTATAAAGTGTAATGATAAAAATCTGATGCCCACTTGATACATTACTGTTCAAATGAAATCACAGTATCACTTTTTGGAACTCCACCTGGGGTATCTCAGGCCATAGTCTACGTTTCTGAGCTTTATGGCTTTACTATTTAGAATTTAATAGGCAAATCTGAAAATAATTAGTTATACCTTAAGAGAGAAACCCTTTGATGAGTTTAGGAGATTAGAGAACAATTGCATGCACCAGAGCAAAAAAAGATCAAGTTTCATTTAGGCTGTAAACATAAATTCCATAACCAATAACCACCCTTTCTCCACTATTTGCATTGATTCCTCTTTAAATCTCTGTTGCTTTTAAAAAAAATGTTTTACATTAGAAAGTAGAAATAAGTGCACTGTATTTTCTAGTCTTCCCTAGAGGGGTACCCTAACACGATTTTAAGTTGAAGTGAATGAAAGGAGTGGAGTGGAGTTAGTTGTTATGTACGACATTTTAAAAAGATCAATTTGGGCCATGACTTAGATATTTATGACAAAATTTAGAAGCTTATGCTTAATGCTATTTTCAGGATGTATGCACAGTGACATGAACATGTATAAACTGTATGACCTTAGGTGAGTCACTTGACCTTTCTGAGGGTCTGTTATGGTTTAAATGGGTCACCTCCAAAACTCAGGTGTTGCCAATGTGGTAGTGTTAAGCATTAAGGCCTTTAAGAGGTGATTAAGCCATGAGGGCTGCTCCCTCACTGATGGAATTAAGGCGTTTATAAAAGGCACTTCAAGGAGCCTTTGAAGAAGCACCTAGCTTGCCCTCTATCTTCTGTTGTGTAAGAGCACAACATTTCTCCCTTCTTCTCTGGAAGATTCAGCATTCAGACACCATCTTACAAAATGGAAAGCAGCTTTCACTAGACAACTGAACCTGCCAGCACCTTGATCTTGGACTTTTCAGCCTCCAGAACTGTCACAAGTAAGTTTCTGTTCTTTATAAGCTACCCAGTCTCAGACTTTATTATAGCAGCACAAGCAGACTAAGACAGGGTTCATGTCCTCATCTTCAAAATGAAAATTGGAATGTTTGCCAACCAGAGCCACAGGAAGTTTTAAACTTGGTAGGTAAGGCCCTCAGTCCAGGGTAAATATTTAACCCTACATAGCACCTAACTTAACCTGGAGGGTCTCTGAGACCCTGTGTCTCTCTATTCATGGCCTTGAGTTGAGACTCCATTGTGTCTTTTTCCATAGCTCTCAAACTTTAACTCTGGTTTGCCTTGGAATGATATGATTGCCATTAGGAGAGTGTTCTCGGGAAGATTTAAAGAGAGGCCTAAACCTAGCTCTTCTTCCCCAGCTGTTGTAGAACCCTTGGAAGCAACCAACAGCAGCCAACTGCAGCCAGTCCCACTCAGCTCTGGGACAGCTCAGACCCTCACTTAGGCCCTTGCTTCTCCAGGAAGTTCCCCAAACCCACTAGAACAGACTTGACTTGAGGCCTGGCTGAGGCCTAGACTGAGTCTCACCATGACAACCTTCTAGACTTCCTCATGCTTATCCAGACCCCACTTGTGAGTGTGCTGGGAGGGAGTGTACAGTTACACATTTAAAAATAAAAGCCCAAAGTGCAGTTTAGGTAACACGCAGTGTGAATAAGATACAGAGTAAAAACAAAACAATTCAGAATTCTACCTGTTCTCTTACAGAGGGTCATGTTAGGGAATGGGGTTGGGGCAGAGTAGGGTGGAAGAAGTGGCATTTGGGGTTGATTTGGAGAAAGGCTGAAGCAACAAAGACTGAAGTTCTTTATGATTTCTATAACTTTACTATGATCAGTTCTATTTATTGTCCACTAAAATATATCCTGTGAAAGGGAGCTATTTCATATTATGTATGGGAAAGTGGAAAATTTGCTTGTTTATCCCTTATACTTGGAGATCTTTATAGCACATTTATTTTATTCTAAGTTATTCTGAATTTTTGACCCACCTAACTCAGTGAAGGGCCCTACTGAAAGATTAATAGTTATTCTGTTTGATATATAAAATTGATAAATGCAGTCCAGTTGAGTCAACTTTCTCATATTTGATGGCTTGTATATCAGATAAGCCTGAATCAGTGTTCTCAACTTTGACTGCCCGTTGGGGAGCTTTAAAAAATAAAACAACCCACTGCTGCCTGGGGCTCAACCTCTGAGATTGGAATTTAATTGGCCCGAGATGCGGCCTAAGGAGCAAGAGTTTTAAAGCTCCCAGGTGATTCTAATATTTAGCCAAGGTTTAGAACCTCTGGTCTAGATTAAAGATTAAAGTACTTGGCCTAAGCCTATTATTTATACAACCTGGCAAAAGAAAAACAAAATAGAGCTCTCTTCTACTCAATTCAGTGAATACTTGCAGAGAAGCCGCTCTCTTCAAGGCCCTTTTCTTTTAACTCTAGCTTTGCTGTTTTCTGATTAGGTATCATTGGAAAGAAAAGAATCAGAATCTTACAATTTTATTGGTAAAATTGTGGTTAGAAGTAATGTAATCCAAGTCTACTGTTTTAATGAGAAGTATAAACTAATGAGAATGCAGAAAAGTTAGTGCAAAACCACCTTTATTAGTAAATATATAAATGGGGGAGGGAGAGAGAGAGGAGAGAAAGACACAAGTAAAGCATGGAAAAATTTCTTAACAGGTCATTAGACAGCATTTTATGCATATTAAGCTGTGAGCCCTTCTAAGCACACACAACTGACAAATCTTCTCTCAGTGGGACTTAGAAAAACTTGAATCTAAATAGATGTTCAAAGGAAAACCAATATCATATCATTTGTCAACTTAGAAGGCATGCGAAGGAGCCCAGAATTAGGTTCTTCTCTCCACTTTTCTCTGTGTTTATGAATTTTCTTTTTCTCAAAACTATATGTCGTTCTATTTAATAATTCATCATTTTTATTTGTTTAAAAATATTTTGCACAAATCTACAAAATTAGAAAAGAGGAATGACTACAGATAAAATTAAAATAATTTTAAGATAATAACTTAGACTTCTTCAGTACATTTAAATATCTGCAAGAAATGACTGTTTGTTTTGAAAATATGAATTACCAACATTGTTCAGAAAGAGATAGAACAGTTAAGTAGCTAACTTATCGTAGAATAAACTGAAACATTTTCAAAAACAACTTCGTTTAGCTCAGGTAGTTTCACAGGTGCATTTTAGCATATTTTCAAGGAATTTGTAATTCCAGTTCTATTCAAATTACTAAGTCCAGAGATAGTAGGGATGCTTCAAATTTTTTTTTTTAAAGCTGTTATAGCAATGCTACCCAGACTATACAAAGATGGTACATAAAAGGAAACTCTAGTTGAGTCTCCCTTATGAACATCTATACCAATATGTTAAAGTACTGTGACTGAAGACTTCCAATATTTGATTTTATTGGATTTTTAAATTTTTATTTTCAATTTGTTTTTCTTCATTTTCCCCTTTGCCATAGAGCAGGTACAGAGCGCTATACTACTTTGCCTCTGGAGAAATCTGTGGCAATAAGGAAAGTCAAAGTTGCCTGCAAGGCACTTTCTTTCTGGGTCTGGTCTCTGAAAACTGGAGCCCATTGAGGAGATATATTAGGAGATGTGTCTTGGAGGTGGAGGAGAGGGCGTCTGAGAGACATGGATGGGAAGGGCTTTCTCATAGACTCTACTGTTAAAGGGATGCTGAAGCTTGGGAGAGGGAAGTGGAGCTCTGTGGGCTCTGTGAGCAGAAGAGGTCTGTGTCTGTTCCTGGCCCGGAGGAGCACCTGCGTAGTATCTGGTCTTGCCATTGTTCTACTCGTTAAACATGGTGGAGGAGGAGCAGAACCACTGCCAGGCAAGGCGGGAGCATACAGGACAGTGTGATAACTGGTGTTAACCACTCTTCCCCTCAAAGACTTGGTCCTCTGTAAATCTCTGAGCCCTTTAAACTACTTAGGGGAGGTGATGGGGTGAACTTGGGATGAGGACAGGGAGTACAAATGAAGTAGACTTAAAGAAAATAAATAAGATATGTATTACTCACCTTGGTGTAACACCATTATATTAGTAATTAAACCCTAATTCACAATACTATAAATCTCAACAAAATGTAGTTTATTTCAATAATAAAGCAATTTTCAATTTTTGAAAATTTAGGGATGTGATTCACTATATAAATTAAAGATGAAATCTATTTATTATAATTGAATGACAAATCAGTATATGACAAAAATTAACCCCTATAACTGCTTAACAAATATGTGAGCATATGTAAAATATATATTTTAATTACATATGTTCTATGTAGTACATATCTCATGAATTTGTTCTTTATTTGCTTTAACTAAATAGAATTCTGAAGTATTTTCCATGCTAATGAGTAGAGAGCTTTTCAGTCTTTTTTATAGCCATAAGATGGATATACCAGAGTTTTCTAACCAGCCTCCATGGATGGATATTTTTAGTATACCCAGACTTTTGCTGTAAAAAATCAGTGCTGTAAAGAGTAATCATAAACATAAATTTTCCCAAACTTTCTTACCCAGTTACCCACCTTGAAAGTTGCAATTTCTGCAACAGAGAAATACATCTTTTGACTTGCTATTTTAGGGTTAGAATTTTATTTCATGTGAAGAGATGCAAGTGCATTGGTTTAAGCAACTTATACTAGATATATCTCCCTTAGGCCCATGTTTATAAATTCTGCTACATCTCTTATTACTTCTCTAACTTGACAGAAAGACACACAATCTGCACATTTTAGCTTTCTTATAAAAAATTTCCAAACCATGGGAACAATCCATAATTTGAAATTAATCCTCTTTCTGTGGAACTGGGAAACCCTAGACTATTCTACAGCAAACAAGGCCAATTAAGTCAACAAATACCAGGGTACCTTGCTGGCTAATAGTTTTCACAATGTACCCACTTAATCTCCTTAATGATGTAACTTAGTTCTTCTCCAGATAATTGGTAAAATTTGCCACTTCCAGCTGAAATAAGCAGACAGGAATTTTAGGGTCATCAATTAGAACATATGTTTAAAAATGTATTATACAAAATTCTGGCATACTATGATTCACAATAGAATAAAATAAATGTTCACTGCTTGGCTATTAGGGTTAATGTTAGATGATCGAACACTCGGTGCCTGAATATGGAAATTCCCAATGCCATATGGAGGCAGTAAACTTGGTTTCTTCCCTTATGCAAATCACTTCATATTTTGGAGATTACTAGCTATTAAAGGAGACTTTTAAATGTGTTTTCCTAGGTGTGAAGGGATAAAAAATATCTGGTACAAGCCACTAGAACTTCACGTCTGGGTTAAGTAATATAATTTTCTTATGAGCTTAGGTTACCTGTAATTAATGTTCTGAGGGGAAACAAAGGTCATTACCACCATCTAATGTTAAATCTTCTAATGAATAATGAGAACTTTACTTCTTTGAATGACTCAATCATTCTCCGACTTTGTTTTCTCAAAGTATTTGTTCATAATTTCTTATTGACTTTTGGTATTATAAAAGTTAATGAGTCCCTGGGTTATCACAAATACGTAGTAGATGACGTTTTAAAACAACTTTTAAAATAGTTTGGTCTTAATTCAGACATATTTGTAAATCAAACAAATGCAAGTATATTTTACTTGTTATATTGCTAATACTGAATAAATTTATTCTGTATAATTAGAGTAATCCATTTAGAGGTCTGGTAATATACCCTAAATTAAATAGACCCTATTTATGTAGTACCCGAGGTTTCTATAGGAGAACACCTTCTGCAAAATGAACATCAGTAGTCAAATAGCCAAATATATTATATGAAGAAAATAATGTGTATAGCATGACTAGAAGCAAAAGTTCTAATACTCCATGGGTTATTTATTCTCTAGAAAGTGATACTGAAGCAAGGTTGAGTTACTCATTTTTGTGTCTTTTCAACAATGGAAATTTAAAAATTCTTTACCGTGTGCTTTTTATATATCTTGGTCATTCTCCTGAGATCTAGCTTATGGTCAGCAGACTACTTAGCAGTCCAGCTGGTAACCGTATTTCTGAAGGCTATAGAATATAATCTGCTCAGTTCATAATGACAGAACAGATTTAGTAGAAGAATTTCCTCTGGATGTTAATAAATAATCTGGCACATTATTTTCCCTACTTCTTTTGTTCCCTATGTCTTTAAATTGTTATTTTCCTGTGTCCAGCTAAAAATTTTTTGGATGTTCAATATTTAGTTGGTGTGTGTGTGTATGCGTGTTAGGAGGAGAATATGTTATATAAAAATAATCATATAGCTAACAATCAAACTAAAGTTTTCCCCTCTCTGATTAGCACTTCTTTTAAGTAATTTTTTTCTTCTCAGAGGGGAGGGAACCATTATTCTATACTTCATGTTGAACATGGCCTTGTGTGTCTGCAAATTAGACTGTGGGGAAGTATTAGGATCAAGAAAACATGAGCTGATTTTTACCTTGTATGTACTTAACAACTTTCACATGAGGAAAGATCCTCACTTTAGACAAAGTATGATTAAAGGCAAACGTTGACTAGAGAGGATTTAAGCTAATGCCCTCCAGAATGTGGCATAGAGAGTCTTATTTGTTGGGTTTAAGGGTTGCTTTTTCTTAAATTCTTTTTGGTTTAACACGCATTTTCCTTTCTCTTTAGTTCTTCAAATAGAGACATATTCAGTAAATCTTGTTCAGTAGAAAAGACACTCATCTGTGTATGGTGGTGTAATGGAAAGAAACCGAATGGGAAGCTTGTTTTTTGTATCAACATAGAGTATTTTCCACTTGCTTAGATTGGATAAAATAATACACAGCACACAGGAGAAAATGAAATGTTTGTTTAAAGTAAGCTAAGAAACACATTAAGTGATACATGAACATGAACTTGGTCTGGTAGAAATGTGCAGAACAGAAGCTTCAGGGTTGTCACACCTGGAAATCTTCTAGGGGACTATGTATGAGAAGACGTGGAAAAATGACATTATGCTTGCTGACTCAAATCCAACTTTACAACAGCATGGGTTTCAAAGCCCTGCCTTGTCTTCCTTCTTGGCCCAGGCTCAGGTAAAGTTCTGAAATGTCCTATTAAATTTCACCTTTCATCTTCTGGAGACTGTAAATGGCGTTGTCTGCTTGTCTAAAAAAAAAAGGAACTTAAGCCTTTGTGTGGAATGTTTGCAGTAAGGACAAACAAGGAAGATCATGAGAATGATTTCTGTTGTACACAATAGACAACTTTAATAAAGAAAAGGGATTTATTGGCTCACATTGTTGAAAAAGCCCAGAGGTAGGACAGGCTGCCGGTGAGGTTTGGCCTGTGCTCCTGCTGTGCTTCTCTGTGATTTACTCTGTCCTCACACCACTCAGCTTTATTGATACATTGGCTTTGTTTTCATACTGTCTTTCTTTGTGGTCACAAGATGGCCTTGGCTTCCAGATTTCATATCCTCATAGTACATTTTTCCAGAGCTAGAGAGAACATCTGTCCAGGCCACATTGTCTCACAACTCCAGGGTATACGATTCACATGGAATATAATGTAAACTGTGGCTCCCAGAGTAGTGACAAATGACAGCACTAGCATTTGCATCCCAGAATTCCTAGTAAAGATTATCCTGTTTATTCCCATATGTGGACCAGTATAGACCCCATATCCACTCATGAACCAGTCACTGTGTCATGGGAACAAAATGCCTTGATTGGTTTAGTTTTGGAAAATGGAAGCCACCCCTGTAGAGAAAGTAGAAGATTCACTGGAACCACATGGATTTCCAAAGGAAAGTGGGGATGATTTTGAAGGGGCCAGTGAAGAGCAGTAGCTGCAGAGGAAACCACGAATATACTGCTTTAGATGTTTTGGAATAGAATTGGCCGTTTCGTCCCATGGCAGCTACCTTGAGCACTCAGCCTTCCTGATACTTTTCAAGGTTCCTATCACCCCTGTTTCCTTACTCTTTGTGAACTATCACATTGGATTTCTGCCTCTACCATTCTACTGCAACAGTTTTTGCCTTGTCAGATCCAATGGAAGCCTCTAAGCCTCAACATGCTTGACCTCTGTAGTATTTGATAACTTGATTACTACTTCTTCTCCCTTGACTTTCTTGACATCATTCCCAGTCATCATCCACACTGATGACTCCCAGGAAAGTCATCCATTATTATTTAAATGCCTAAAGTGGACTCTAATGAATTCAAAATATTTTTAAAATATTATTTACCATTCCCGTCAGTGTTTAAATGAAAATGTTTTCCCCATAAAAAGCAATATTATAGAATACAGTTATGTTTCATGTAATTATATTGCTGTCTAATATCATGGATAATTTGGAAAGGTTAGAAAAGCAAAAGGAAGGAAAATAATCTATAGTTCAGATATAAATGTTATTACTATAGCAGTCAATTAAAAAATGTGTATAAATTTATGGAGTGCAATTTTATGTTACATGTATAGATTTCATAGTGGTAAAGTCAGAGCTTTTAGAGTATCCATCACTTAAATAACATACATTGTACACATTAATTTCTCATCATCCACCTCCTCTCCCACCTCCTCACGCTTCTGAGTCTCCGTTGTCTATCATTCCACACTCTACATCTGTGTGTACCCATTATTTAGCTTCCACTTACAAGTGAGAACAGAGTCTGGCCGACACAGTGAAACCCCATCTCTACCAAAGAATACAAAAATTAGCCAGCATGGTGGGTGCGCTGGTGGTCCTAGCTACTCAGGAGGCTGAGGCAGGAGAATTGCCCAAACCCAGGAGGGAGAGGTTGCTTTGAGCTGAGATTGCACTGAGATATTTGTCTTTCTAAGACTTGTTTCACTTAAGGTAATGGCCTCCAGTTCCATCCATATTGCTGCAAAATACATTATTTTATGGTTTTTTTTTGTGGCTAGGTAGTATTACATGGTGTGTGTGAATGTGTGTGTGTGTGTGTGTGTGTGTGTGTGTGTGTGTGTATATATATATATAGCCACATTTTCCTTACCCAATCATCTGTTGAGGGACGCTTAGTTTGATTCCGTATCTTTGTGTGAATACCACTGCAGAAAATGTACGAATGCAGGTATCTTTTTGATAAAATGATTTCTTTTCCTTTGGGTAGAAACTCAGTAGTGAGATTGCTGAAATGGATGGTAGTTCTATTTTTAAATTCTTTGAAGAATCTCCTTACTATTTTCCATAGAAGTCGAACTCATTTACATTCTCATCAATAGTGTATATAGAGTTCCTTTAGCTTTGCATGCTTGCTAGCATCTGTTATTTATTTATTCTTTTTATAATGGCTGTTCTGACCAGGGTAAAATGATATTTCATTGTGGTTTTAACTTGCATTTCCCTGATGATTAGTGATGTTGAGCATTTTTTTCACATACCTGTTGGCCATTTGTATGTCTTCTTTTGAAACTATCTATTCATATCGCTTGCCCACTTTTCAATTGGGATTATTTGTTGTTCTTTTTTGTAGTTATTTTAGTTCCTTGTATATTCTGGATATTAGACCCTTGTTAGATGCATATTTTGCAAATATTTTCTCTCATTCTGCAAGTTGTCTGTTCACTCTGTTGGTTATCTATTTTGCTGTGCAGAAGCTTTCCCATGTGTCTTATTTGGTTTTGTTTTCTGTGCTTTTATAGTCTTAGTCATGAATATTTTGCCTGGACTAGTGTCTAGAAGAGTTTTCTATAGGCTTTCTTCTAGTTTTTCTATATTTTCAGGTCTTAAGTTTAAGTCTTTAATCCATCTTGAGTTTATTTTTGTATATATTGAGAGATAGGAGTCCAGTTTTATTCTTCTGTATATGGCAATTTGATTTTTCCACTACTACTCCTTAAAAAAGATGTTCTTTCCCAAATGTTTGTTTTTGTCAGCTTGGTCCAAGATTAGTTACCTGTAAATATGTGGCTTTATCTCTGGGTTCTCTATTCTGTTTCATTGATCTATGTTTCTATTTTTATACTGATATTAGGCAGTTTTGTTTATGATAGCCTTGTAATATAATTTGAAGTTATGTAATATGATGCCTCTAGCTTTGTTCTTTTTGCATATGATTATTATAGCAGTCTATTTAATATGCCATATGAAATGTGTGTGATTAAATTATTTATACAAAATTATACTATTTCAATTTTTTTTATATATACCAGGAACATTTTAGAAAGATTTAAAAATGTAGAAATAAATGTTATCCCCTGAGATAGCCACTATAAGTATTTTTGGATTTCCTTTTTGTTATGAGATGGCATGAAGAGGTACTGGGAACAGTTAATGTCTACAGCAGAAGTTCTGTTAATCTTCTATACTGGAAAAAATTTCAGCAATTTTTTTCTGGCCAATATGGGTTTTAATGTTATAGAAAATAATTACTCACGTCCTTCTACATTGGAAATAATCTTTGTGTTGTACCATACAGCTCTTCATTGGAAAGTAAGTCAAAAGGTTTTATTTATTCTCAGTAGAATATCTAATCATTTAAATATTTTCTTCATTATTAGTAAGGTGGTAACAGGATAGGAACAGTTAGTATTTTGTAAGCTATCAGAGACGGCAGGAGATTCCTTGTGAACTGTGGAATAAAGGGTAGGCACAAGATAAATTTCCTGATGCTGGGGAAGGAGAGGAAGCACTGGAGAGAAGCTGAAGGAAACAGAGTCAAGCTTCCCTTCCCGGGTTGCAGAATCACCTGACCACATATCATCCAACTATATTGCTGGGTAAGAAAAACATAAATCTTCCTAAATAGTCATTATCTTTTATTTTGATTAATTTGTGTTTGCTGGAAGAAGTCTCCAAGTAAGTTTTTTCCAAGAACTTTGAGTAGCATGTTTTCTAAAGTCCTATATACTTGAGGATATATTTTATTGTCTTTACAAGTTTGCTGAGTATAAAAGTGTTGGTGTACAATATTTCTCCTCTTTTTTGGCATTTAGTGTTTTATTTAATAAGTCTAATGGCAACAACCTGCATTTTATTCTTTTGACAAAAATCCCCTCTGTACTTGCAGATATTTTTATTCCTCCTTGACATTCAATTATTTTTCCAAATGACTTTAGCTGTATCCTTTCACTGATTTTTATCAGAATATGGTAAGAACTCCTTAATATGAGAATTCAGGTATTTACTTTTTAAGTCAAAAGTTTTCTTCAATTATGTGTTTAATTATTTTGTTGGATTCAGTTATGATGCTATGTTTAAGATGCTAAAATTCTTACTTTAAATTAGTATTTTATTTTCCTTGAGTATGACTTTCTCTTTTATCACTATCTCTTTGTCCTTTTAAAAATTCAAACTCTTGTAGACCATCTCAGATTCATCCTTTACAATGCTAATTTAGTTTTTCAAAATTTCAGTAATATATAATTGCCTTTTATAAGCATATAATTATATTATTGAATTTTAATTTTTCAGTCCTTCCTTATTTCTGATATACTTTATCTTATTTTTGTTGTCTTTTATTCTCAGCTACTTACTTACTTTCTCTTCCTGATATGGTTTGGCTGTTCCTCTACCCAAATTTCATATTAAATTGTAGCTCCCATAATTCCCACCTGTCATGGGAGGGACCTAGTGGGATGTAACTGAATCACGGGTCTTTTCCATGCTGTTCTTGTGATAGTGAATAAGTTGCATGAGATCTGATGGTTCTATAAAGAGGAGTTTCCCTGCACATTCTCTCTTGCCTGCCACCATGCAATATGTGACTTTGCTGTTTCTTTGCCTTCTGCCATGATCGTGAGGCCTCCCCAGCCATGCAGAAGTGTGAGTCAATTAGACCTTTTTCCTTCATAAATGACCTAGTCTCAGGTATGTCTTATTAGCAGCATGAGAACAGACTAATATACTTCTTGTCTGATAAAGAAAATGTCTTTTTATATTTTACTAAAGGATACTTAACTATTTAAAATGTTTCTAACTTCCTGCAGTATGGTTTCTCTAAGTCTTCACTTAAAAGCTTCATTTCCCAGCTGGGCGCAGTGGCTGATGCCTGTAATCCCAGCACGGCTGGAGGCTGAGGTAGATGGATCACTTGAGGCCAGGAGTTTGAGACCAGTCTGGCCAATACAGTGAAACCCCATCTCTACCAAAAACACAAAAATTAGCCAGCATGGTGGGTGTGCTGGTGGTCCTAGATACTCAGGAGGCTGAGGGAGGAGAATTGCTCAAACCCAGGAGGGAGAGGTTGCTTTGAGCTGAGATTGCACCACTGCACTCCAGCCCAGGCCACAGAGTGAGATCCTGTCTCAAAAAACCCCAAAAACCCAAAAACATAAAAGCTTCATTTCCCGTAGACTGCAGATTTTTTACTAATAAAACTTTATATTTCTTCTGGGTTCTGTTTACTCAGAAAACGAACTATCTATACTTAGTGTTCCAAAAAACAAGGTGTGGAGGTTGTCCTTGGTCCTATTCTCTGGCTGTGGTTCCAGAAGACTCTTCTCCAATGTACTGAAGGCAAGTTAATGTGCTCAGCCAGCTCATTTCCCAGGGCTTTCAAGGCTTTGCTTGATTTTAGTTGGTTTTGCTGAAATAGAATCATCATTTACATGCTAAGCTTAAGTACTCTGAAAGTAAGTAGGACATAGTAGGAAAATATAATTTGCAGCATGCACTGCAAGTAAGACTTTCCTTGACTCCTAGAAGGCAATGCACTATTCACTCCATTCTCTCCTACACACACACACACACACACACACAGCTCTGTGGATTCCTGCAAGTCACTTTCTTGTTTAGGTGATGGAAGAACTAGGAATTGATGGATGTGGTTGACTTTAGAAAGCAGCAGTCAAGAGTTGGCTTTCTAATTTTCTGATGAGTATGGGTGGGCCAAGAAGAAAAATGACACTGAATTTGGGCATGTAGGCAAAGGGAGGTCTAGCACTGGTGGTCCGTTTTGTGTGTTCAGCCTGGTTTTAAGCAGGCATACTTCCCGGGTTTTGGAATTAGGTTGATTATTGGGCCTGCTTCAAGGTACTGAGAAGTTTTGTCTTATTCTATGTTGTCATGAGGATTTTGGTAAGAAGTTGTAAAAGATCTCTTTTCTATAAAATAAAACTAGCTAACCAGTTTGGCTTCCTGTGTAATACAGTCCAATTCTATTTTTGTTGCTACCACCCATACATCTCACACTTTGACTCTCTTTGATAGTGTATCTCTAATCCTCACTCTTAGGCACCAGTGAGGTACCTAGAGGCAGCTGTGTAACTGCTATTGGATATCTGCACCCAAATGTCCCATATGTACCTCAAATCCAACTGTCAATTTCATCCCCTTGCCCCAGTCTTTTCTTTCTCCTGTATTTCTATCTTGCTGTGTGACAATAACATTCATTTCATCACCTAAGCCAGAAACATGGGAGTCCACCAAGAATTTTGTTTTATCTCCTTAACCTCTCAAACCTACTCAATAATAATATCAACTAATCATCTGGCACTTATGATATGCTTTTAAATGTATAAACAGTGTTATTAAATGCTTGGCATATATTAACCTATTTATATGATTACATTATAAAGTAGGTATTCTTTACTAAGGCTGGGACTAGAGTAAGTCAAGTGAGGCACCCAGCAAGGAAAATTTAAGAAAGCACTCACTCTTAGTAATGCACGTGTCATGCTTCACTTGCTTTATCCTAGTCCTAATCCTGCTCTTTACTATGCCCACTTTATAGATGAGGAAACTGAGGAAAAGACCCATGAAATAACTTGTCCACACTCATATAACTGGTATGTGACAGAGCTGGGATTTGGAGACTGTTCATCAGTCTCCAGGGCCCATAAGCTTAACTACCATACTGCACCGCCCCTCACCAGTCACCTGCTCCTTTTATCTTTCAGTTAACTCTTAAATCTGCTGGTTCCATTTCTACTGTTCAACTCCTCATTATCTCTTACCTGGATGATTACAATTATTTAACTGATTGTCCTGCATTAAACATAGCTTCTATCACATGTACAGTCCTTAGTACTACTGGAGTTATCTTATGTAACTTGAATAATTGAGATATAGCTAATTTTAATTCTCCTCAGTCCTCCCGCATGATTTGACAAAGGTTAGCTCTTTTCAGTCCAATCATTTAAAGAAGGAAAAGATACCTATTTGTTGGATTCAGCAAGCTATAAATGGGAAGACATTGAATTTATATTAATCATCATCTCATTCTAACATGCCCATTCTTCTGGCTGTGAATCCAGGTTAAGAGTCTTTTGGGGTACTTGCATTCTTCCCTACAGAATTGTTCATAGTGTGGATGGGCTTAAAATCTCCATGTAGCCCCTCGCTTCACTGAGCAGATTCCCATATTTCCTGGCTAAGGAAAACAAGAGGAATGGTATGGGGTAATGAACCATTACCCCAGCAGGTTGGCAGTACTTTCCCTTACAGGAATCCTGTTATGATGGGGCCCAGTTCTCATACCATGTTAACTTCAGCCTAGCAGTCCAAGGCTAGCTTCTTAACTGGGCCATCTCTTCTGAAGCTGCACATTAAAAGAGAGTATCTTCATTTTCATTGTATCCTAGAGCCCATGCAGAGGAATTAGAGGATGGCTATTTTCCTCTCAAATGATTACTTTGACTTAGAGAACTTTAGTGATGGATGATATAAAACATTTCTCTGGCTAGGTTTTGTTTATCATTGTAAATAATCTCCAATTGATTGCATTTTTTTTTTTTTTTTTTTTGAGACGGAGTCTCACTCTGTCGCCCAGGCTGGAGTGCAGTGGCGCAATCTCGGCTCACTGCTAGCTCCGCCTCCCGGGTTCACGCCATTCTCCTGCCTCAGCCTCCTGAGTAGCTGGGACTACAGGCGCCCGCCACCATACCCGGCTAGTTTTTTGTATTTTTTAGTAGAGACGGGGTTTCACCGGGTTAGCCAGGGTGGTTTCGATCTCCTGACCTCGTGATCCGCCCTTCTCGGCCTCCCAAAGTGCTGAGATTACAGGCTTGAGCCACCGCGCCCGGCTGCATTTTTCAACTCTAGATATATTTACTGTCTTAGTCCCTTGATAGGTCATTGTAACTTTGCTTTATTCATTCAGGGGAAGAATAATGTAATGTTATTCATAGAAAATTTTCAAACTTAGTCAAACATATTTCTCAAATTTTTATTCCAATCCATATTAACTAAACATAAAACATTAAGAAATATTCAGTTCTAAGCACTTTGTGTGCACTAACTCATACACATTTTTATAAATACTTTATGAGATGGATACTGTTATTATCTCCACTCTACACATGAGGCATAGAATGGTAAGGTATATTCCTTAAGTCAGTCAAATGGCAAATGACAGAGCTAGAATTTGGTCTGGGGAGTCTGACTTCAGCCACTTTGATGACCTGCTTAAAACCCTCCATTAAGTCCTATTGCTACAGAATAAAGTCAATGTTCTTTAGCACAGAACACTCTCTAGCTCCTTACCTGTCAGATTTAGCAGCACCGAACTGCTTATTGCTCCTTGCATACACCCTGACAGTTCATACCTATGTGCCTCTAACTCTTAGTACATGCTGTTCCCTCTTCCTGGATCTCCCTCCCCTTCTCCCTGCTCTGCTGGTTCTCTGTCTTCTCTCTCTCTCTGTCTCTCTGTCTCTCTCTCTCTCTCTCTCTCTCTCATCCTTCCTGTAAAAAATTACTTCCATCCTGGGCTAATTATTCGGCTTTTGTCTATTTCTCTTTCCTTGCTATCTCTTTCTTCCATTCATAATGAAGAGCAGCAAGGTATTATCTCCAGGTGTATGAAGTTCTCGTTTCAAAATGGGTAATCTTTTTATTAAGTCAGTATTTGTCTTAGTCCATTTTGTGCTGCCATAGCAGAATGCCACAGACATAAATTATGACAGGGTAATTTATAAAGAACAGAAATGTATTTCTTACAGTTCTAAAAGCTGGGAAGTCCAAGACCAAGGTGCCATCTTTTGGCAAGGACCTTCTTGCTGTGAGGGGAAGAGTTCTGTGTCCTTAGGTGGTAGAAAGCAGAAGGGACAGAGAGGCAACAGGGGCCAATCTTGCCTTTTTATAATGCCATTAATCCTACCCACAAGAGCAGAGCTTGTATGGCTTACTCACTTAATACTTTTGAAGATCTCAGCTCTTAATACTTTTACAATAGCAATTACATTTCAACATGAGTTTGGGAAGGGACAAACATTCAAACATAGCCATATCTGATAAAAAAAGTGAGAAGAGTGACTTAACCCAATCCTCCCATATTATCTTTGAATGGACTCGTCTACCATTCAAGCTTGTCTTTGAATAAGCTTCTGATTTCTTTTAGAATTTTTTGAACCAAAACTGTTTTTGAAATTATCTAAAACACAATCATCATTTCAAGTATAAGGAAACAGTCTCAGGGAGGCTGACTTGGCCAAGATCACAAAATTAATCATGACAAATCCCAGATTTTCTGTCTTAGAAGAGTAGTCTCTCCTCTGTACTTTATAAGCCTAGTTGGATAATGGAGAGAAAAAGGAAAGGATTATTGCTTTACATCCTGTTTCCCATTTCCCTTTATGACAACAATCTATTTTTCCCCTTTGGCCTTAATTTGTGACATGAAGATGTGTGCTTCTTCCTTTGAGAGGGAGCCAGGCATATCCCTCAGCTCTTCTCTTTTCCTCTAATCTTTCCCTTAGGCTACCTTTCTTTTGCTATGTCCCAAATTCATGACTCTGCTCATAAGAAAAACATTACATACACTATCATCTTTGTTAAACTCTGAAGTATATAATACCAGTACAGAAAGACAGAAATCATGTCTTTGCCGTATGGATGGCATGTGTACTTTCATTGCCCATTATTAAAAATAAAGTTGCTTAAGGTTTTATTTGTATGTGTGTAGTAAATAAGACAACTTGACCCTTGGAGAAAACAGAAATGTAGATTCAGCGAAGAGTCAATGTTGTGGATATACGTCCTTTCTTATTGAGGTAAAGCAGTAAAAGCATCTAACAAGGACCATATGTATGGACCAGAGCACACAGATATGTAAATACATATGTGGCCTCGGCAAGAGGTACTGTAGGTAAAGGTCACAGAAAAGAAAGCAGCTTCACCGACATCAAGGAAATAGCAACTATTTACCGACAGCCAGACATTTCAAATAATAGCATGGATCCAGAACCACTTCAAAGGGAACTGGTCAGGAAATAGACAAGTAATGAATTTGAATACTTCTGAGATTCCGGAAATTTAAAAGCAGGGTCTTCAAATATTTGCATTAAGGTAGATCATGAGCAATTATTTCATTTCTGGAAATTGCTCAAAGTCTTTTGTACAAACAGACAACTATGACCATTTTCTGCCTTTGAATAATGCTACATACTATTAGAAACTTGGGCAAATTTAAAGAAATTAATCCTGAAATAATGAAAAAAATGCATATCATGCTTAAAATATACATCCATTTTCTTTTCAAAGGTAGCATTCTTTTTTTTTTTTTTTTTTTTGAGATGGAGTCTTATACTGTTGCCCAGGCTGGAGCACAATGGCGCGATCTTGACTCACTGCAAGCTCCAATCTCCTGGGTTCACGCAATTCTCCTGCCTCAGCCTCCTGAGTAGCTGGGATTACAGGCACACACCACCACACCTGGCTAATTTTTTGTATTTTTAATAGAGATGGGGTTTCACTATGTTGGCCAGACTGGTCTCTAACTCCTGACCTCGTGATCTGCCTGCCTTGGACTCCCAAAGTGCTGAGATTACAGGCACGAGTCACCATGCCTGGCAGAAAGGTAGCATTCTACAAATTATTTTCTGTAAGGTAAATAAAAAATGATTCTTGAAATGTTTTTAAACTGACCATGTCATTTTAACTTTCAGAAGTGCATCTGATACTTTTGGTTTGTTAAGCTCTACTTCAGGAGGAATCTATAGGCAGGGAGCAGTTATTAATTTCAATGACTATATTGATTTTTTGATAAATGTCATTAAATAATACAAAAAATAAGTAAAAAATGTTATAGTGGGTACATAGCAAATAGATCTTCATTTTGCAATTCTTGATTTTTAGGGATCTTAGGATCTTATATTTCTCATAAGTAAATCAAGTTATTAAGACCTTTAAAGTATAATTATTCAAAGTAGTAAAAACAAAATAATTAGATTGTGGTTATGTCATTTTTAGTCTTGGCATTTGGAAAAATCATTCCCAGGACTACTTATTTTTAAAAGAATACAAATGTTTCTATTCCAGATCCATAAATATGGGCATAAGTCTTTCAGAAAATAAATCACTCAACTAGCGCAATTTATAACTCAATATTTGGGAGTGGACTTCTGGTATACAGTTATATAAACTCTAGCTACTACTGCTTTACAATTAGGCAAAATTGGATATACTTTTCTTTAGGTACATCCTTGCCCAAAAAACCTCCCACAGGGAGGCAGTGTGGTCTAGAGAATGAAATACCCATTTGTGCTTCGAGTTTTGCCACTGTCTTCTGTACGATTACCTTCAAAATTTGTGTTATTTTAAAAAGTCTCCTTTAGTCATTCTCACCAAAAAGTCACCCTTTGCTTACATGTGAAACTCATCTATTTTGGTTAATCAGGTTAGTCTTCTAATTAAAGATATGCCTTCTTAAGAGATGAGGAAAAATTTTTTATTAATGTGTTAACCAATGCCTGGCAAATCTTCAATAAGGGATGCAGTATGTACTTGCATCCCAGATGATACTTTGCTCCAAGCACCTTGTTACTTCTCAAACATGTCATGGTTCCTTAAATAACAGGCTTGTTAGAGATAACTAAAGGAACTTTGGACACTATCATTTGTTCAAACATATTCTTCTAAGCCTATTGGGTTGCTGGCACTGTGCTAGATGCTGAAGACAAAGAGGTGAAAGACAGAGTCTGATTTAAAGAGTTCACAAAGTAAAAGGCCAGAAAAGACTACCTTGAGGAGAAGAACACAGCATGTGTACTACTATAGGTGTACACTGGCACTAAGAAGGGGCTCTTGAAAAGGTGAGGAGGAGAGGACAGAGTTTTCTGGAGTCATAAACAAGCATACATAATTACAGTTAGATAGGAATAAATGTCAAGAGATCTACTCTACAGCAAAGTGACTATAGTTAATGATGATCTATTGTACTCTTGAACAATGTAAAAAGAGTGGATTTTATGTGCTTTCACCACAAAAATAACTATGTGAGGTAACACATTTGTTAATGAGCTAGTTAACCATTCCACAGTGTATATATACTCCAAAGTGTCGTGTTGTACATGATAAAAAATGTACAACGTTATCTGTCAATTTAAAAATATTAAATTGCGCATGTAAAAGACACAGAGCACTGTCATCTGAGTGCTGCACACTTGGGAAATGTGTGCAGGTTAGTACTGATGCTGTGAGAGGTGTTGACAGGGGGACTAGTAGGAAATTAGTTTAAATCTTTTGCAAGGATAATTGATAGTCATCAGAAGATTTTAAGCAAGAATAGGGTATGATTATATTTGTGTTTTTGAATAACTCTGCCTGCTGAAGCCAAGCTGAGAGGAGCGGGGAGAGCTGAGAGGTTACTACATAAATCCATGTGAAAACTATTAACAGCCACAACTATGGCATTAGAAGTGAGGATATAGAAAAAGGATGTATTCACAAATACTTTTGAGGCAGAATCTCAAATGTCTCATAACTAGTTGAGTGTGTGGTCAAGTAAGAGTAAGGAGTATAGGGTGATTCTTCAGTTTCTCGTGCCAGTGGTGGGGTGGTATTATGCCATTCAAGGCATAAAGTCAGTATCTGTAAAAGGAGATATTGTGTGTGGTTGAGGG
The DNA here is from genome assembly GCF_003255815.1 of Theropithecus gelada. Classification (NCBI taxonomy): domain Eukaryota; kingdom Metazoa; phylum Chordata; class Mammalia; order Primates; family Cercopithecidae; genus Theropithecus; species Theropithecus gelada. Next base: position 105,066,171 of record NC_037672.1, on the reverse strand, counting down.
TGAACTAAGGCTGAGGTGTTTGGAGCTTTAGAAATGCTCAATGAGGCCAGGCATGGTGGGTCATGCTTGTTATCCTAGCACTTTGGGAGGCTGAGGCAGGTGGATCACGAGGTTAGGAGATCAAGACCATCCTGGCTAATATGGCGAAACCCATCTCTACTAAAAATACAAAAAATTAGCCAGGTGTGGTGGTGGGTACCTGTAGTCCCAGTTACTCGGGAGGCTGAGGCAGGAGAATGGCGTGAACCTGGGAGGTGGAGCTTGCAGTGAGCTGAGATTGTGCCATTGCACTCTAGCCTGGTTGACAGAGCAAGACTCTGTCTTTAAAAAAAAAAAAAAAAAAGCTCAATAAATGTTTGTTCTTTTCCCCTGTTTGCTCACACCTCTAGAATATTTGTAGATGCAGAGTAGGCTTTAAATATGTAATTCTGGAAATAAGTCTGTAATTAATCAACATTTAGATGATTGCTTCAGCTACTAGATGGATAAAATTTCCCATGGAAATGTATATAGAATTTAAAACGAGGACACAAAGAAGTTAACTCTGGAGCAAGTCAACATAAAAAAAAGAGCTGTGGAATTATTAAAATGTTTTGTCTTGTTGTTATATTTCTAACTTCATATTTCAGGTGGATAAAAGATTGGATGGTAGATTTTGACTTCATAAACATTCCAACAGCTCTGGGAAAACTGGTGAGAATAACTGTTTTTCACTCAGTGGGGTTCTATAATGACATCATTTTATGATAAATTGTTTTCATAGCAATACAAAGAAAAGGGAAACTAAATTCCTGATTTTTATTGGTTCTAAAATTGTACCTACTGATAAACTCAAAATTCTGAATTGATGCAACTTGTAGAGTGTAGTTATAATATTTATGGCAGAAAATATGTTTACTTGATGTATCTTGAGTATCTGGACGGATTCTCTACCATTCAGGAGAGATTAGGTAATGTCTGTGGTTGTTCTTTTTTTATATTTTGTTTGTTCAATTAAATACTCAACATTGAGAGAATTATTTGTAAAGCTTTTTTTTTTTTTTTCTATTCTGGTGTTCTTAAAGGAATTCTATTAAATTCTATTCTGGTCTGTTCTTAAAGGAATACCTGAGATTGACTAACTTATAAAGAAAAGAGGTTTAATTGGCTCACAATTCCGCAGGCTGTACAGGAAGCATAGCATCTGCTTCTGGGGTGGCCTCAGAGAGCTTTTATTCATGGTGGAAGGCAAAGCAAGAGCAGGTGTCTTACATGGCAGGAGCAAGAAAGAGCAAGGGGGTGGAGCCACATACTTTTAAATGACCAGATCATATGAGAATGCACTCACTATCATGAGGGCAGTACTATAGGGGATGGTGCTAAACTGTTCATGAGAAACTGCCCCCGTGATCCAATCACCCCTTACTCAGACCCCACCACTAATGCTGGGGACCACAATTTGACATGAGGTTTGATGGGAACACAGATCCAAACCATATCGTTCTGCCCTGACCCCCTAAATCACAAACCTCCTCACGTTGCAGAATACAATTATGTCTTCCCAACACTTCCCAAAGTCTTAACTTTTCCAGCATTAATTCAAAAGTTCAAAGTCTCATCTGAGACAAGGCAAGTCCCTTCCACCTATGAGTCTGCAAAGTAAAAAGCAAGTTATTTCCAAGATACAATAGGGGTACAAGCATTGAGTAACAATTTCCATCACAAAATGGAGTAATCAACCAAAAGAAAGGAGCTGCAGGCCCCATGCAAGTCCAAAATCTAGCAGGGCAGTCATTAATTCTTAAAGCTTTAAAATAATCTCCTTTGACTCCAGGTTCCACATCCTGGGCACACTGGTGCAATGAGTGGGCTCCCAAGGCCTTGGGTGGCTCCAACCCTGTGGCTTTGCAGGGTTCAGTACCCCATGGCTACTCTCAAAGGCTGGCATTGAATATGTGTGGCTTTTTCAGGTGTAGGATGCAAACTGTTGGTAGAGCTATTATTATTCTGGGATCTGGAGGATGGTGGCCCTCTCCTCACAGCTCCACTATGAGGCAGTGCCCAGTGGAGAATCTGTGTGGGGCTGCAACCTCACATTTCCCCTCTGCACTGACCTAGTAGAGGGTCTCCATGAGGGCTCCACCTCTCCAGTAGGCTTCTTCCTGGATATCCAGGCTTTTCTGTACATCCTCTGAAATCTAGGCAGAGTCTCCTAAGCCTCAACTCTTGCATTCTGCTTACCTGCAGGCTTAACATCACTTGAAAGCCACCAAGGCTTACAGCTTGCACCTCTGAAGCAGTGGCCTGAGCTGTACCTGGGGCGCTTTGAGCCAAGACTGGAGCTGGAACAGCTGGGATGCAGGAAGCAGTGTACTAAGGCTACACAGGGTAGTGGGGCCCTGGGACTGAGCTATAAAAAGAGTCAGTCTTCCTAGACCTCTGGGCCTGTGATGGGAGGGGCTGCCTGAAAGGTCTCTGAAATGCCTTTGAGGCTATCTCCCCATTGTCTCAGCTATTAGCATTTAGCTCCTTTTTATTCATGCAAATTTCTGCAGCCTTCTTGAATTGTTCCTCTGAACATGGGCTTTTCTTTTCTACCACAAGGCCAGGCTGCAAATTTTCCAAACTTTTATTCTCTGTTTCACCTTTAAATGTAAGCTTCAGCTTTAGGTCATGTCTTTTTTCATGCATATGAGCATAGGTTGTTAGAAGCAGTTTGGGCACATCTTGAATGCTTAGCTGCTTAGAAATTTCTTTTGCCAGATAAATCATCATTCTCAAGTTCAAAGTTCCACAGATCCCTAAGGCAAGGGCACAATCCAGCCAAGTTCTTTGCTAAGGCATATCCCATGTGACCTTTACTCCAGTTTCTAATAAGTTCCTTATTTCCATGTGAGAACTCATCAGCTAGGACTTCGCTGTTCATATCACTACCAGAATTTTGGCCATAATTCAACGAGTCTGTAGGAAGTTCCAAACTTCCGTCATTTTGCTGTCTTCTTCTGAGCCCTCCACATGCTTTCAACTTATGCCCATTACCAGGTTCCAAAGTGGCTTCCACATTTTCAGGTATCTTTGTAGCAATGCCCTACTCCTTGATACCAATTCTCTGTATTAGCCCATTCTCACATTGCTATAAAGAAATACCCAAGACTGGGTAATTTACAAAGAAAAGAGGTTTAACTGGCTTAGGGTTCTGCAGGCTGTATGGCAAGCATAGTGTCATCTGCTTTTCTGGAGGCCTCAGGGAGCTTTTACTCATGAAAAGCATAGAGAAAGCAGGCAATTTACATGGCAGGAGCAGGAGCAAGGGAGAGAGTGGCGGGGGAAGGTGCCGCACACTTTTAAATGACCAGATCTCATGAAACTCACTCACTATGGTGAGAATAGTACAACGGGGGATGGTGCTAAACCATGAGTGAGAAACTGTCAACATGATTCAATTACCCCACACCAGGCCCCACCTTCAACACTGGTGACCAAAATTCAATGAGATTTGGTGGGAACACAGATCCAAAGCATATCATCTGGTTGTCTTCATTGTCAAACTAAGAACGTCATCTCTAGCCAATTGTGTTCTGAGCTGTCCAGGATTTGAATTGCTGGAAATCTTATGATGAGTACTGATTGCATGTAGACGTCTTTCTGTCTTGCCTCTTTCTCTTCCTCTTTTCTGCATAAAAACAAAATTTTATTGTAGCTCATCCTCCTCACTCAGGCCTCAACCCCAAACCATTATGTATCTAAGGAAGCATTCAGGTTGTTGAATTAGATTAGCTAATCTAATAAATAAATCTTAGCTAATCTAATAAATAAATCTATGCTAATATATTCATGGCTAGGAAATAGAACTTCTGTGTTCTCCATATATATCAGCAGAACAAGTTAGTAGAGGTAGTATTTTAGACACAGTAGGCTTTTTTGTCTGTATCAGTAGGATGACTTTACAACCTTTTCCTGACATCTCTACCTGTAAACCACAGCAGCAGGATTGTATAGATATGTAGCTGATTAATTTGTTTAAGCAAAAACTTGGACGTTTCTCTAGTCATTCTTGTATTAAGAAAATCAAATCAGAACTTCACAAACCAAGCCTGCTATGAGTCAAAACAGAAAACTAAATTTGACCTATAAATATATGTTGAGAAAATAAAGCTTATGGAATGAAACAAGTAAGATTCATCATAACATGCTCACTCATACTGCTCCAACTACATTAGCTTCCTTCTCTTTCTTGTGTACAACAAAGACATTCCTTTCCTCAAAGCCTTCCATTTACTGTTACATCAGCCTGAATGTTTTCCTTCCAGATGCCTGTGTGGTTCATTCCCTTAATTCCTTCTCAGATTAGACTACTCTATCTAAAATAGTATCTCTCTCACCATTCTTCATCCCCAATGGTATTTTTCTTCATAGCACTTATATATTGAATATATAATATTCAATAATTATATTGAATATTACACGCTCCTGTCTCTCTTACAAGCTCCTTCAGGTAAGGAATTTGGTTCCTATTATTTCTCCAAAGCCCAATTCAATGTTTACTACACAGTACATACTTAATAAATATATTTCAAATAAATGTATGGCAGTGTAAAGCATAGAACCCAGGTCTTTGGCGTCCTGATCCAGTATTCTTCTCACTGTATACCACAATTTTCATATGCTTTCATGCTCATTTCTTGAAATCGTTGTGTCATCTGTCCTTGCCCTATATGAAAATACTTCATACCTACACCAACAAAAATGCACTTACAAATCCTCTTTTGGGGAAATTTTCTTGGCTGGTAGTTTTCATTCTTTAGAGCACATTAGAATCAACTGGGAATCCTAATAGTACAGATTTCCAGGCCTTAAGTCATTGCTCTTGATTTAGTGACTTGAGGTAGTCTGATAAGCTGCATTTTAACAACACTGTAGGAAATTCTGAAACTACTGGTTGACTACATTTTAAGATTTGGCCTATAAATGTATGTTGTAATATAACCCAAGTGGAAACAGCTCTAGGCTTGAGAGGACATTTTCCTCGCAGCCTGGGGATGATCACTCCCACCCCAGCTTTGACCTCCAGTGTTACATTCAGACAGTAGTTCATTTGAATAAAGTAGGCTTTGGAGAAATAACAGGAAAGCAAATTCCTGACCTCAAGGAGCTTGTAAGAGACTGGAGCTTGTAATATTCAATATAATTATTAAATATTATATATTCAATATATGAGGAAAAGAGTAGATTCTCTCAGTCTCTATTAAAGCCCCTTCTGTTACATTCTTACCATTGGGCAGTCCTTAGACTTCATACAATCGGCAAATTCTGTGTTAGTTCTGCCACGGAAATTCTGTTAGTTCAGCAGAACTAGTTAGTTCTGCTACTGCTCTGGTCATTGGCAGCATAAACCAGAAGAAAAGTGATCGTGAGGAGGGGAGAATGGAGAGTATTGGAAAGACAGTATGTTGGTATGTGTATGTCAGTCTGAACATAACACTGGAGGTCAAAGCTGCAGTGGGAGTGATCATCCCCAGGCTGTGAGGAAAAAGTTGTCTCAAGCCTAGAGCCGTTTCTATCCTTAGCTCTACCTAATGAAGAATGGAGACTTAAAAAAGAAAGCCATAATCACCCTGGGTTATATTACTAAGATTGCAATGGTCATTTCAATGGCTAACTGTAAGAGAGGAAGGCTATGCAAAGGCATAGAGGGACAATGAGAGAGGTCGCGGTCACACAAATTTCCAAATCCATGACTATTTATCTGAGAGTCATGAGATTTTCAAGAAAGCAGGCATGTAGTTGACTTCAAAAAAAGAGGACATTGGGACCCACCTCTTAGAGTTGTTTTATAGATCAAGTAAGATCCTGTGTATAAAACACTTAGCAAAGTACCTGGAAAGTAATAATCACAATAAGTGATAGTTAATAATACATGTGGTATTATTATTAATACATGTGGTATTATTATTAATACATGTGGTTAAGCAGGGAATCTCCATGTTTCATTCTACCTCATGAATTTCCCAAATTTTTACAACCTATGGTGAAGAAATAAGGTTTACACAACAAATGTGAAGTGTGTTGACATCTTCAGAAAAACAAAGAAAAAAATCACACTCACCTACATGATGGTATATACAATTTCATCATCATTGTTATTTAAGAGTTCATCATGTACTTCTAACCATTTTTCTAAAGACTTAAACTCAAGTAATATCCAAAATGTACTTGGCCAAATGCCTCATTTTTGAAGTTGTGTGTTTGGAAGAAAACTTATTCCACATGTTATTAATTATTTTATACACAATTAAGGACTTCCAACCAGTTAAAAGAATTTCCAAGTTTTATTTTCTTTTAGAAATTGAAATTGCCTTTGGTTTAGTTTTGAATTGAAATACTAACCATGTCAGCTCTATTCAGGCATCCAGGAACACTGTTTTGTTTTTTTTTTTTGATCACCAATGTATTCTCAATAATCAGCATATGTGTGGCAAATAGATGCTCAACATTTATTTATTAAATAAGTGAACCATTATGTGACTCAAATTTTTTGTGATCCTAGTAAGTAGTTGTATTCAAAGGTTCTGACTTTTTAAGGAGTTGCACTTGTTGGTAAGCTCTGTGCAATTACAATGGGTTTATTAGTTTCCTAGGGCTGCTGGAACAAATTACCACAAACTGGTCGCTTAAAACACAGAAACTTATTCTCTTACAGTTTGGGAGGCCAGAAATCCAGTATCAAGGTGTCAGCAGGGCTATGCTTTCTCCAAAGGACCTAAGGGAGAGTCCTTTGCTTGCCTCTTCCAGCTTTTGATAGCCCCAGGTGTTCCTTGGCTTGTGACTGCAGAACTCCAGTCTGTGCCGCCCTTTTCACAAGGCCTTCTCCTTCCTGTGTCTTATCCTTTTCTGTCCCTTACCATTGGATTGCAGGGCTCACTTGGATAATCTCAGGTGAGATTCCTAAAATTCTTAATTACATCTGTTAAAATCCCTTTCTAAATGAGGTCAAATTCACAGGTTCTGGGATGTGGATATATCTTTCAGAGATCCACTATTCAACCCACTCCAATGTGTTAATGGAAAATTTCAACATTTATAGCGGGGTCTTATTTCCCAGACTGGTTTCCTAACTATCTCTCCATACACAGATTCTTTGAAGTTTTTGTAGTTGAGAAGTTTGAGGATGTGGTTTGTGTCTAGGTCTAATTTAGAATGGAAGATGGGGGAAAAACAAATCAACATTTCACCTACAGATGGAAAAATATAGTGAATGTTGAAAACTGGTGGGTGGAGAGAGGAAGTTAAGTAAGTGCTCAAGAAGTAATGTTACACCCAACCTGATGATGTGTGCATGATATATTAGGGGTGGGTATTTGATACATAGTGATTTGAGTGATGACAAATGCAAAAGAATAGTGGTTATGACGGTGTAAGGGAGGCCATTTTGCAATAATCTTAGCATTTCACCCTTTGAGAGGGAAAAGTGGTTTGTGTACAGAATTGATAAGTCATAAAGACAAGGCCAGAGACTCCCGGGATCAGCAGTTTGAAATGAAAGCCTCATGAAGAATACTAATCAGGAAAGAGATCTGGGGTAGATTGTGCCTTCTACATTGAAACCATCTGCATTTAATTTGGCAGTAGTAAAATGCAAGGTCTTGGAATGTATACATATCAAAAGAAATAGTGCATCAGTGGTAAGTTTTTCCAGCATAAAATAAGGAGCCAGTGAGAACACATTCAGAAATATTGTAATTCTGGCCAGCATTTCATTGAGAGGAAATTGTGGAAATGGAAGAAAAATGTTCAGCAGGTGGCAACTGCGGTGCCTTTTTTTTTTTTTTTGACTGAGCAGGGGTGAAAATTTTGCTGAAAAATAAGTCAGTATTGCTTAAGTGAAATGATTCTTAGAGAAAAGTGTGGGGACCCATTGAGTGAAAAAATATCCTGAAAGGGGAAGAACACACTGAATAGGTTAGAAATACAACTATAGCACCACGGGAAGACCTTGAGGAATAAAACACTCAGTGTGCTGGTGAAGAACCCAGTAGTAATTGGAATAGAGTTCCTTTTGTTCTAAGGCTTACTCATTGAAATGAGATTTTAATGCATGGCCTTTCATGAAAAATAAAATAACAAAAATATATAACATCCAGTGGCAGCCAAGCCATACACAAATGTATTTGTAAAAACAGAAAGCACCTGCAACTTTGGGAGTTAAAAAAGTGAATTTATATTTGGGAACTTGAGGGAAAATTATTAATCTAGCTTTTCCTATCACTGGAAACTTCTTTTGGTGAGTTCATTATTCCACTCAGACGGTTGAAGTCAAATAGGGAGAATAATAAATAAAGATATTGGGAATTTATACAGAAATGAAGGTATATAGTTGCCATGTGAATATACTTGCTTATATGCAAATAAACTCAGTTCTGTCATTCCATACCATGTCCTTTTAAAATGACTGAGATAAAAACATCCCTACAGCTTTAGTTGCCATTTGTGTCATTCAGGTGCCCTTATTTTTCTTTTTATATTATATCACCAGCTTCCCTTTTCTCATTTCCCTAACACTGGCTAGATATATCCAGGCTTCTCTCCATTCTGATAGCATCCATATTATCCGTCTGATTTTCCCACAAGTATTTCTTTAGGCTTGTTTGGAATTTAATATTTAAAAAGAAATAAATATTATATACAATATAGTAGTCTTCTCTTCTCTGCAAGGAATACGTTGCAAGACCCTGAATTAATGCTTGAAACTGCAGATAGCAAGGAACCCTGTATACATTATTTTTTGCTACACATACATACAGTAAAGTTTATAAATTAGACAGAGTAAGAGAGAACAATAGTAAAATAGAACAATCATAATAATATACTGCAATAAAAGTTATGTTAATGTGGTCTCTCCCTCTCTTTCTCTCAAAATATCTTAATTTCTTTTTGGACTAAGGTTGACCACAGGTAACTGAAACCACAAAAAAGCAGAACCATGGATAAGGGAAGAAACTGTATATACAATTTGAGAACTCCATCCTTGACTGCTAAAAAAATAAAATCATCACATGACATTTTTTGTTTTAATTAATATTGTGAAAATAAGTTTTCAATTATGTCCCCATAAAAAGCAAATTAACCAGTTCCTCAAATGTCCTTTTCTCTCTCAAATTTCCTCCCACCTATTTTCCAGTGTAATTGATGACCTTGAACATGTATTTATTAGTTTTCAAGCTCCCAGAGCAGTGGTCCATTCAGAGGGCTGCTGAAAACTTTGAGAGAGTGCACAATAATTAGTTGGGGAATAGGAAGAAAGAAATATTATTTATATGTTTTTATGTAAAAAATCAAGAAAGAAATTATAATTTACTAAAGTACTATTTGATATATGGATTGATAACATATATACTTTATAAATAGACATATAATGCATATGCTTGTTGGAAAATTCTATACATGTTTTAAAGTACATTTCCTCTTTACATTTTTTAGCACTAAACTTTTGACTTCAAAATAATTTTTGAAAGTAAAGAATTGATTCAATAATACCTCAGAACTCTGATCTTAAGTGTTTCTCCATGTATTTTTCTTCCTGAAGGTTTTCTTTCTTTGACATACACAAAATAAACGTACTACGCTTCTGGGCCTCTGATTTATTTGTCAGAATGTATTCTTTTTGCAATACTGTGTGGTGATCAGGGGTGCCTGGAGGTCTTATGAAGACCCCTGAAATATTGCTAAATACTAACATGCTGAAACAATGATCGGTTTTTACTTCTACATCTGTTTTGAAGATTTGGTCTATTATATTCCTTTCTCCTTCTTTATGTATTTTTCTTTTTTCCTAATTACTGCATTAAAACACACATTCACTTGAAATTTCCTCTTTGAGTACAATGGTTTTAGGTTAGCTGAAATGCAGTAACTTCCCAAATCTTTGTTTTAGCAAGAAATTCCAATTTTGTGGAGTTTTTTTTTTTTTTTTGAGCGGGGAAGGAGTGTCAAAGTTATAAATGATAAGATTTGCTTCAATAGGTAAATTTGCTTCTCTTGTAATCTCACTGGTATTTCTGATATCATGGTTTGTCTTTCTGCAGCAGTTTCTCAGTATCCACTTACAACATAAATTTTAGATTTTAGCCTATATAAAATAAAACATTTATTAGCTATGAAAAAGGAAACAGTGGTGGTATGGTCATAGTGTTAGAATATTTTCTTACTGTCTTTTCTGCTCTTATAACTTTCTTACCTTTCTTACAAAAAGAAAACCCCTCCTCTAAAATGTTTAAATCCTTCATTTGTCCTTATTTAATTAAAAATAATTATTGAGCATATATTACATTCCAGGCACCATGCTAAAACATGGAGCATGGACCAGTCATCAAAACAGATCCAAACTTTGGTGTTCAAGGAAATTATAGTCTATTGAACAATGCCAACAATAAGTAAGTCATTGCATTTTTAATCAATATTATAAAAGAACTTCAAGGTGCTGAGTGTCTTTTAAAAATTATTTCTCCTAATGCTATCCCTCCCCTATCTCCCACCCCCTGACAGGCCCCAGTGTGTGATGTTCCCCTCCCTGTGTCCATGTGTTCTCATTGTTCAACTCCCACTTATGAGTGAGAACATGTGGTGTTTGGTTTTCTGTTCTTGTGTTAGTTTGCTGAGAATTATGGTTTCCAGTGTCATCCATGTTCCTGCAAAGGATATGAACTCATCCTTTATATGGCTGTATAATATTCCATGGTATATATGTGCCACATTTTCTATATCCAGTCTATCATTGATGGGCATTTGGGTTGGTTCCAAGTCTTTGCTATTGTGAATAGTGCTGCAATAAACATATGTGTGCATGTGTCTTTGTAGTATAATGACTTATAATCCTTTGGGTATATACCCAGTAATGGGATTGCTGGGTCAAATGGTATTTCTAGTTCTAGATCCTTGAGGAATCACCACACTGTCTTCCACAATGGTTGAACTAATTTAAAGTCCCACCAACAGTGTAAAAGTGTTCTTATTTCTCCACATCCTCTCTAGCATCTGTTGTTTCCTGACTTTTAAATGATCACCATTCTAACTGGCATGAGATGGTATCTCAGGGGTTTTGATTTGCATTTCTCTAATGACCAGCATTAGGAAAAATACCTAATGTAGATGATGGGTTGATGGGTGCAGCAAACCACCATGGCATGTGTATACCTACATAACAAACCTGCATGGTCTGCACATGCCTCCCAGAACTTGAAGTTTAATTGAAAAAATAAATACATATCTTAAAACGGCATTCCATAATCACATTTCCAGTGGAAGGGGGTCAAGAATGTCTCTGGGACCTTTTTCTCCCACTCTGTTTCAGCCCACACACTCTTGCTTTCCTTATTCAGACAAGCAAGACAGTGATGAAGACCAACAAAAGCACATCTCACTTCCCTGTGGTTCTTTAAATCTGATTTGTATCCAGAGCTAAACACTAGGGTTAATTTTAGATTATTTTAAAGCAATTTTGTAGGTGTAAATTGTTTTCACTAGAAGTTTCAAAACTGTTGACCACTTTTCTTTATAGTTTTGATTCAAAAGTTTCATTGACCCAATCTGTTTTTACCAATTGCCTGAGGCCAAGTACAGGGACAAAGGTGATTTGGATGCATAAGTCCTAGATATGATCTTTTGTTTTGGCATAACAATACAAAGTTAAACCTTGATAGCTTCTGGAGCTAAATAATGTTTGTAAAGTAAATATTTTGTGAAGTAGATATTTTGCACATATTAATATGTGTAATGCTCTATCTGTAATTTTTCTGGTATGCTGATTATCTTACATAATCAATTTAGATGATGTTACAGCTCTCAAAACAGAATTGTTTCATTTTAACTCGCTTCCTTACACACACGCGCTCAGGGGTGGGGCGTATATGTGTGATTAAATGTATCCTTGTAGAACCTATACCATACTCTTTTACATCTGAGACAGGAACAGTGTTAATATCAGAAGTGCTTGCTTTCTGAATGTATAGATTATGTATTGGAAATTGTTTTTTCCTAATCTATCCTTATGAATGAAGAAGAATGAATTAGGCAATCCTGACCATGATCTTCTTTGTTTTGATTTATCCTTTATATATGGAACACTCATATTTTCATATTGCATAAATGTTTAGCAACTACAGTAGAAAATAATTCTACTAGTTACAGATAACTGCAAAAAAAGATGGAAAAACAAAGCCAGAGATAAATGGAACAAATGGGCAGCAGAATCTGGAGTACAATTCTAGGCTTCCTCTCCTTCACTTTGTCTTAATTGCTAGGGCCATATTGCTTATCTCAAACATAGAAGAACTAGGACAATGTTATAAAAATCTGGTTGCAAAAGATTAGGGAATAACCTTTCAAGAAATTTCAATAACAAAGTTTTACAAACTCTCTTAATTAGATTGTTTTAGATCATCATTTTTCTAACTATATTCTGTGGTTTCTTTGTTCAAACAAATTTGGGAAACAATGTCTTATATGAAATTAAGAAGGCTTCTTTACTGTAGGACTCCTCAGAATCTTTAAAGTTTTAATGTGCCTCATAAGTAACTAGTGATAAAAAAGTACGTTGTATTTTTATTTTATCCAAGAGCCATTTTTTGAGCATTCCATATTCATATTTCATAAAAAACAATTTAGAATAAAATATTTATTTATGATGGTAGTTCTTATTGTGTGCCTTTCCATTTAGTATAACATTTGTACATTTTGGGATTACTTCAAAAAATAATCATAGCAAAGGGTTGTCATATCTGTGAGTGAAGATTCTAACTAAAACATGGAGAAAAGAGATTTACAAGGAAAGAGATTTTCCCTGAGTGCCTTTAAGGCCAAAAAATAACCAGATTTGGTTGGGAGCAAATGGAAAAAGCTACTTTTGTGCTGCAATTACTGCAAGGTGAATTATTTCGTAAGGTGAGATGAATGAAAATATAAGAGATTGCCCTCAGGTATGGGAGAAGTGAGAGGAAACATGGAAAACCACATAAACAAGGCTTCGTATTGTGGCCTTAAAATATTTTCTACCTACCTCTAGTATTGAGTCATTAAGTATCAAGGATTAGGGGGCAGTGTGATGATGGAGCAGCTGGCACTTAGGAGGGTGAGGGCAGCATGTCCTGAACATGGAACTTCCTCCTACATCACAGGAGCTTTGGTGAGCCCCACTCTCTCCAGTTTCCCAGTTGAAAGTTTGGGGGTCGAATCCTAGACCTCAGACTCAACCTCATTAATTCCTGCTTCTTGAGTGATTGTAGTAATGGTTGAGCTCTGTATCCTCACGATGACTAGGCCTCGTTTCTCATCTGTTTCTCCCTTTAAGGAGGGCAGAAACTACAAAATCAAAAATAAGATAGTAGTTCTGAAACTTGTTTCTTTTCATTCTTTGGGAATTTAACAACTTATGTGGGCAAGATCTCACAACCACCCATCTTGCAGAAGACTTTCTTTGAAAAAGTAAAAAGAAAATACTGGGCCGGGAGCAGTGACTCATGCCTGTAATTCCAGGACTTTGGGAGGCCAAGATGGGCAGATCACCTAAGGTCAGGAGTTTGAGACCAGCTTGACCAACATGGTGAAACCCTGACTCTACTAAAAATACAAAATTAGCCAGGTGTGGTGGCTGGCACCTGTAATCCTAGCTGATGCAGGAGAATCGCTTGAACCTGGGGGGGCAGAGGTTGCAGTGAGCTGAGATCGCACCATTGCACTCCAGCCTTGGCAACAAGAGCGAAACTCTGTCTCAAAAACACACACACAAAAAACCAAAAACCAAAAAACAAAACAAAAAAAACAGAGAAAACCAAAATAATTATATTATCTCTGAAGGCAAGCATGTGTGTGTGTGAGAGAGAGAGAAATCCACTAAATTTAAAATATGTGATTCAGTTGTGGAGATTTAAGTTTTATGTTTTTGGATTATATTTCATTTGTGAACCACATCAAAGTATTTAATAGGAACTTGTGGCTTAAAAGATATTCATCATCAAAAGCAAACATGTGGGCATAAACCAAGCATTTGGCTTTCAATTTGATATAGCCCGTGATTTCTTCAGGTGAACAAGAATGGAATTTGAGTGAGACCCAGAAAAGGTCAAAGTCCATAGAAGGATTGCTTTGACTCTCTCAAACACTGCACAGATCTGGATTCACATTGGAGATCTAAAGAAGTGCATGAAAGCAGATATACAGGTGTTGACCAGACCTGTGAACCAGGCCCACTTTGCTTGCATTACTCACAATGGCCTCTTTTCCTGAGGGTCAGACTGCAAAGGAAATTGTAAGCAGCACTTTGATACCTAACAAGTACTGAGCTGTAGGTGATGCCCTGTAATATGGTCTGGCTCTGTCCCCACCCAAATCTCATCTTGTAGTTCCCATAATTCCATGTGTTCTGTGAAGGACCTGGAAGGAGGTAATTGAATCATGGGGCAGTTACTTCCATGCTGCTGTTCTCATGATAGTGAGTTCTCCCGAAATCTGATGGTTTTAGAAGGGACTTTTCTCTCTTTTGCTCAGCATTTCTCCTTGCTGCCACCATGTGAAGAAGAACGTGTTTACTTCCTCTTCCACCATGATTGTAAGTTTCCTGAAGCCTCCCCAGCCATGCTGAACTGTGAGTCAATTAAACCTCTTTCCTTTATAAATTACCCAGTCTCAAGCAGTTCTTGATAGCAGTGTGAGAACAGACTAATACACTCTGATTTCCTTTTCGGACATAAGCTTGATGCATTTCACTAGTACATCTCAGCAGTGGGTTAAAGACATTTGAAGTCTTCTTTCTTCCATTGGTGTCCTCACTTGCATACTTAAATATAAACTAGCCAAAAAAAAAAAAAAAAAACTCACTTATGCAGTTAAACCTGTATCTCCTTTTAGAAAATGCATGTAACAATTACATTTAGATGGTTCCACCTGCTACTTTTGTCTTATAACTTTAGATTTGCTTTGATTTCTGGTTGACATGTAACCGCTCTGATGAATGTTTAATGATTTATAAGCCCACTTAAAAATGTCATATAAAGGTGTTTTCTGATTCTTTTGTAATGTGAGAAATCCTTTTATAATGAGAAAATTTTACTCATTTTTATTTGCTAATAAGATGCTGGGGAAAATTTTTTTCTAATAGGAGACATTTGTAATTTCTGGTAGTCAGAAGGTAAGAACACATCATTTTCTTTTATCTTTGAATCTCTCTGTCATGTATTTCACCCAATAACTAGCCAAAAACTTTACAAAGGGCTTTGGTGGTTTCATAAAAATTTGACTTGAACATCATTACAAAGTGAATTTTAACAAAATTATTAAAAAATCAGAATGCACATACATGTTAACTACCAAAATTGAGCATAATGAAAGCCACTGACACATTAATCAGTGTGATTTTACTGATCAACTAACAGTAAGTCTTATAAAATTAAAAATTATAAAATAACTATATTTTCAAAAGTATTGCTTTCATCTGTTTTCTATACTGGAGTCCTCATAAATTTCTTTTGAAAAGAGTTTTTTTTTCCTCAAATAAATTAAAAATCATTAAGGTTTAAAATCAGAGAAAAATACCTGATTTTAGGGAAGCAGTTTTGCTAAGTGGCTGAAGTGGTGCATCCCTGCCTGCCTGCCTCTCTCAGACCCAATTCTAGACCAATCTTGCTCCACTGTACTGAAGTGATTTGGAAGAATCAAGAATGAGGAACACTTGCCTCATTTGAGCTTTATTCTGAGGGTTTACTGCCTTTGGCAAAATATTCAATTCACCTGATTCCTAAAATGTTTGACTGAAAGAGTCTGTAATGGTAAAGCCTTTCTTGAACAAAGATTGATTTTTGAAGTGAGAATGTATATCTACTCCTTTAATCTAAATGTGGTATTCTACAAGAATATAAATAAACTTTTGCCTCACTTTTGATAGAACAAACTAACTCAGAAAGTTTAATAACACTTCCAGTCTCTAAAATGGAATAACCTTATTTGGTAACTAGGACTTTTCTATGTCTAGGAATAATGTCTAGGAAAGGCATAGTGACTAAAGCCACTGCTCTATTCCTCTTGGGGAGAGAGTATCAAAGCCTAAAATCTTCTTCAGAATTGCCTTGAAATCAAAAGCATACCAATAAGGGGGACATGGAGGGTCACCCCATTCTGTTCTGATAGCTTCACTTTTTTTTTTTTTTTGCTTTCCTCTGACATATATGTTACAAAAGTATGAAATATTTATTTGACATAAATATACTCAAATAAGGACACTAGACTTCTTTCCTGGAAGAATTACCCTAAAAAGAGGGAAGCTTTGAATATAGAACAAGCTGCTTCACTGATATGGTAAAATTGAAGACCGGTGAAAGGTCAACATGAGGGAAAACATTCTCTCCATCTGCTAAATATGCCATTCTATTACACTGATTTAAGAAACCAGAAATGTCCTTAAAATCTGTTTTGGGAATCTTTTCCTTTCTTATCCTCTTAGCAACTGACATTTATTAATGTCTTACAGTGCAGGTGAGTATAACAAAAACACTCATGTATCCAGGTCAGAGAGAGACTTATAATACAGTTCAGTCCTTATAGGCTGAAATCTCTTGAGACTCAGGAAGAGACAAAGAGAGAGAGAGGGAGAGAAAGACGGACAGACAGATGGACACTCATGCGGGTTTTCTCTGGAACGCCGAAGATGCCCCTAGCCTACCTCTTGTCATTCTTCTCATTGACAATTGTTTAGTGAGAAGTAGAGGTAAATTGACTTAATTGCTGCAGACACTCAGGGTATGGAAAGCTATCCCTGACAGGAAAAAGAGCCAATTGCATCAGCTTTCATCTTTGCTATAAAATGCAGCAATACAATACATACATGGTTTGGTGAATTGATGGGACTGTGATATTAATCTCCTCGAATAGTTTTCTAAATATTCCAAGCTCTTTTGGGTAAATTCCACGTAACTTCTTTTGTTTTTGCTTTGGTAATATCAAAATAACTCATCTCTGGGTTTTTCTAAATGCCAAAATGGAATTTCAACAGGGTTGAGATAGGTTTTCCTGTGGGAAAAAGTGTCTTCCATACAAGTGCAGGTCCCTTTTGTTGTGACCTGAGCACTGGGAAGAATGAAGTATTGGACCCATATAATCAGGATTTGCCTATGTGTAGAAGCTGCTAAAGTAATACCATCTTTAATTCAGGAATTTAATGTACACTGAAAATGTCAGCACATTAATTCTCACACAATAGATAAACATAGTAATCAATTTCCGTGTACGAACAGAGGAGCTAAAATACAGAGCTATGTGCTTTGCCTGGTATGGCAAAAAAAAAAAAAAAGTGGAAATTTAGGCCCCAAGCAAAATTTTAAAAGTCACCAACCCTTCAATTCTATATTCAATATCACCCCATTTGATTTCTCCAAATAATAAGTAAATAAAAAGTCTGGCTAACAATCTCTTTATAATTATAACCTCAGGTACTGTTTGAGCAATAGTCACATTTCTGAATACAGATGTTCTTATCAGGCGTTAAATAAAAGATCAAGACATTTCAAACTGTGGCTATCCCTTAATCTTTCAGAAGGATGAAGATATAAGTGTCAATTGCTGGAGAAAATATAAGTATCAACCTGGGTTGGGGAGTGGTGATGTGGACCATGGTGGCCAGAAACAAAGTATGAAAAGAGAAAAGTTTTGGATGGAAGGTTCATTTTTCACTTTCTACAGTGGATCTAGACAAGAGGAGATGGAGGGCAAGGGCACAGGGAAAGGGCTCTTGCAGTAGGTGGAGTGATAAAGACATTAGGATCAGGAAGAATTTTAGATGTGGTGGTGGTAGCAGAGGTAGTGGCAGTAGTGGTGGTAGTGGCAGTGGTGACAGCAGCGATGGTGGTAGCAGCAACTGGTGATAGCTGTGGTGGCAGTGATGAGGGAGGAGGAGGAGATGGAGGACCATGAGGGTGAGGCAGTGCATGATACTGCTTTATACAGTGCTGGGCACACAGCCTGCTGGGCTGTTTGTACCACAAAGGCAAGCAAAAGTAAATCCAGGCTTAGGTTGTAGAAATACGCTACAGGTCAAAGTTCTCTACTTTCATGCTTGTGTAAAAGGTAGAAAACATTATCTCTAAATTTTGAAACCAAAAATCTTTTGGTAGAGCCAAGGAAGGATAATTTATAGAGTTACTCCGGTCCAAGTAAGAAATAAGAATTTGCAAAATGCCACTGCTGCCATTTTTTCTATTAGATTAAATGAGATTCAATATTTGAATTTCTTCCTTTCCTTCCTTTTTTTGAGATGGAGTTTTGCACTCTTGTTGCCCAGGCTGGAGGGCAGTGGTGTCAACGTGGCTCACTGCAACCTCCGCCTCCTGGGTTCAAGCAATTCTCCTACCTCAGCCTTCCGAGTAGCTGGGATTACAGGCAACCGCCACCACACCTGGCTAATGTTTTGTATTTTCTTTTTAGTAGAGATGGGGTTTCACCATGTTGGCCAGGCTGGTCTTGAACTCCTGACCTCAAGGTGATCCACCTGCCTTGGCCTCCCAAAGTGCTGGGATAACAGGTGTGAGCCACTGTGCCTGGCCTGAATTTCTTTATGTAATTGAACACAGATTTCTACACACTTGATTCTCATACAATTTATTTGACATAGGTCTACTATTTTTTTTTTTAATTTTACAGATGAAATGATGTTCAGAGAAGTAGAAGTGACTTACCTAAAGTCAGCCAGTGGCAGATTCAGACTCAGATTCAGTCCCTATGGCTATGCTATAATCACCATAACTATCCTATTACCTTTCATCAATGACCACAGAAACCGCTCTTGTTTTCCAGAAGTTAGAACTGTTTTCAGAGGTGCATTGGACATTCTAAGCCTTATTCTAAGCCTAGAAAACAAAGTGCTGGAGGTTTGTTAAATTAGCACTACAGAGTTTTGAGTAAAGTTGTATTAAAAACTCAACAAACAATATTCTTGCTCAATAAAAGTGCTTGATTTTTTTTTCAAAAGTACATATTATGCTCATTAAATGCCATTAAGAGAAACTAGGCTTGTTGAAATATAAGCAGGGGGCATAGATAATTTAATTTCTTTTGGAATAAAGTTCCATGCAGATATTGTTTTAGAAGAAGCAAGGGGCACGTAAAATGGAAAATAAGAACAGAGAGCAGGTTCAATTAAACCCATTTTTACTTGTGAAATAGATTCCCTTAAGTCAGTGCATCTTTTGAATTCTACTGTATTTGGCAACATTCAGATCTTCCAAGTCCGTTGTAGAATAAGACTTTCATGGATGGTCCCTTACATTTATGGAGAGGCAGCAGTCCTATGCTCACAGATGCTCAGGAAAGCACATTCTCTCCCAGTCATGGGAGTGTTTAATATGTACCAGCTTTTGCTCTGCCCAACACTTACTTTTTCCCAGAGCAAAGTAGTTTTATCACAGGGGCCTGAGCCTACTAGAATTTCATCCTGTCATTCTGGGCACTGGCAAGGTCCTGACCATATGTTCAAAAATAAAAAAGATCAAAGAGTTAATAAGTAGTGGTCAATATGCATCTAGTCAGTACAAAAGAAGAAACAAAACAGGGCAGCAGATTTCATTTCAGTGATGGTGCTAGAAAGGACCCAAATTACTACCACACCAGGAATGGCAAGTAATGCTGGGAACAGAGTCCATAAAACATGAAGTCTGCCTGTTTCAGAAGGCAAAAGCCGAAAAGCAAGTAACAGTTCTATCCTAAAATCAAAAACAATCTTCTCAGGTGCGTCAGATAACATCTTCTGTATTTTTCAGTTTTTATAGAAGCTTAGTATACTAAGTTTTATACTGAGCAATTTATAACAATCTATTACAAATTGTTTTGAACTCATGCAAGGAATGGGGCAAATCACCTAAGCTTTAAGACGTGGAGAATAACAGGACTGTGGTTCAATTTACTTCATAGGAACAGAAACAGTGTTGACAATTAAGCACAATATTTTATATTCTGCATTCCACTTTCTTAAATGTGCCTAAAGCTGCCACCTATAAATGAATAGGCTCTCTAAGTCCATGGTTTTCTTAGTCTCTCTTACTGCATTTTTAAGAGTATAACTGGGATTGGATTACCGGGGAACACTACAATGACATAATAATAGACAAGACAGGAGTGACATAAGCAAAATGGCAGAATAGGAAGTCCCAGGCTACACTGCCTTCCACAGAAAGTTCAGTTAGCAACTACCCACAGACCACAACATCTTTTTGAAAACTGCAAAACTTGTAAACAAGCTCGAGACAGCTGTGTGGTCCACAGAACTGAATGAAAACAAACTTAGAAGGATAAAAACAATAGTCTCACTTTGACTGTGCCACTCATTCTCCTCCTCCAAGTCAGAAAAATGCAGACAAAGAGGATCAACCTGGGCTCATGGTTTCTACAGGGGAGAGGAGAACGGGAGGATGTCATCCTAGCTTTCCTAGCATTCCAAGATGCTTCCCAGGAAGCCCATGCCAGTCTCACCTCGTGGGGAATACTGCAAGTAATGGCATGGCTAGACCATGGGAGGTGAGGCAGAAACAAAGAAAAGAGGCAAAATTCATGGTGACTGGTGTGTGGACCTTGGTGGTACCTTTGTGTTCCTGCCAGCTGTGGTGCTCGCTTGGAGACACAAGCCCACTGTATAGCTCATTTACAAAGATGAGAAGGTCACTTTCAGAAGTGTGTTGGGAAGTTTAATCTGGCTTGAGTTGGACTTCCCATCAATTGGATGGTCAACTTTGATGCTCAGCCCCAAAGCCCACCTCAACTACCCTTCTCAGGCAGGGAAATGCCTTCCCTACCCATTTCAGAGAAGCAGAAAGGTTAAACTTTCTTCACCCAATAGTCTAGTAAGTGACTTGGCTCAGCCAAAAAAGCCAAGCAATGACCTAACCAGGAAGGGGGATGCTTACCTCTTCACATTTTGGAGAAGTGTGGTCACTAGACCTGCTCAACCTGGGAGGGTCAAACAGCAGCTTGACTCAGCCGAAAGCCCACCCCATGGCTCCACCCAGACAGGGAAGCAATTCTCAAATATGGATTTCTAAGGAACACAGCCTCTGCTCTTGCTTGTGCCAAGCAGTTACTCTGCCTAACTTCAGAACCTAACTTATAGCCCTACTCAACTGTAGATCCCATATAGAAGAATCACCTGGCCAGGGAATATATTCTGTGGCTAGCCTGACTAGAAGCCATCATAGTATCTAGCTAGCAGTTCTGCCTGATAACAGAGCTCAGTCAGTGATCTCACCAGACAGTGAAGCACAGTCAGCAGCGCCACCAACATCAGAGGAAAGGCAGTGGTCCAGCTAACTAGAGAATCCATAACAAGTTCTGCCTGCCCAGGGTTGTCACCAGCTGGCCCTTCCAGAATTATAGGCTAGAACAGATAGTGAAGGTCTGTCCATGCCAGAGAACACCTGTAAAGGCTGGAAGAGGTGGCTGTCTCCTCAAATGTGCAGACAACAGTGAAAAGATACAAGACTTATGAAGAATCAGGGACTCATACCACCTCCAAAAGAAACTAATAAAGTTATAATAATGGATCTTTTTTTTTTTTTTTTTTTTTGAGACGGAGTCTCGCTCTGTCGCCCAGGCTGGAGTGCAGTGGCCGGATCTCAGCTCACTGCAAGCTCCGCCTCCCGGGTTCACGCCTTTCTCCTGCCTCAGCCTACCGAGTAGCTGGGACTACAGGCGCCCGCCACCTCACCCGGCTAGTTTTTTGTATTTTTTAGTAGAGACGGGGTTTCACAGTGTTAGCCAGGATGGTCTCGATCTCCTGACCTCATGATCCGCCCGTCTCGGCCTCCCAAAGTGCTGGGATTACAGGCTTGAGCCACCGCGCCCGGCCAGTAATGGATCTTAAGTGTAGATCTATGAAATAACTGACAAAAATTTAGAATAATCCTTTTAAAGAAGTTCAGTGGGCTACAAGAATATATAGTTCAAATATTAAATATAACTTGTAAAAGAAAGCATGAATAAAGCAAGAAGTTTGACAAGAAGCAATGATAAAAAACCAAATAGAACTTCTATAGGTAAAACACGATGACTGAAATGAAAAATTCAATAGAAAGCTGCAATAGCACACTTGATCAAGTAGAATAGAATTAGTATATGACCCAGCAATTGCACTTCAGGGTATTTACCCAAAAAATTGAAGTCAGTTTGTCAAAGAGATATCTGTACTCCTATGTTCTTTGTAGCAATATTCACAATAGCCATGTATGGAATCAACCTAAGTATCCATCAACAGATTAATGGATAAAGAAAATGTGGTGTATACACACAATGGAATACTATTTAACCTTAAAAAGAAGGAAATTCTGTCATTTGTGACAAAAATGGATGGAACTGGAGAACATTATGCTAAATAAAGTGAGCCAGGCATAGAAAGAAAAATACTGCATCTTCTCATTATATGTGGAATCTAAAACAATCAAAGAGTAGAATTATGGTTACAGCGGCTGGGAATGTAGGGTAAGAGGGATATGTAATCAAAGGATACAAAGTCTCAGAAGGAATAAGTACCTTTTTTCTTTGTGATCTATTGGATAGCATGGTGAATACACATAAGAGTGCATTATACAGTTGCTAAGAGAGTATGATGATTTGGGCAGATACTGTTGCTAAGAGAGTATGATGATTTGAGCAGAATGCTAAGCTACATTAAATAACTGATTCAAAGATTCCTCAGCTGCTAAATCTTGGAGGATCAAGCCAAATGATTGATTTTAAATTACTGAAGAAATGAGGAGAGTGTGCCCATATTTTCATGCATATGTGGATGCTCAAGCCAATTAAGCAGGCAGAAGAGATGCTGAGTGCCAGGGTTATATGCCTATCCATGCTTATCTGGGAAGGAAGTCAAGGAGCTGTGTGACTTTGTGACATTTCTCAGTGGCCCTTGGAGATAATAGGTTTGATATGAATAGTGACTTACAGATGTGTACTTCTGTCCCATTACTCTCCTTGCATCACAGAGGAAAGGGCCATAGCAAATTCAGATACCAGGTTGCAGCTTGTATTCTTCTGGGGGAAGAGCTGCATTCATTCATTCATTCATTCAGTCACTCACTCCACTTGTATTGATTACTTAATAAGTGAAGATGCTAAATATGGTGTTGGGAGGATAAAAACAATTAAGACATGTTCCTTTTCCTGCCTGTGATGTGCTCCCTAGAGGGTGGAGGCCTGACACCACCTGATCACTGAGCTGTTGACCAGGTACAAACAGCAGCAAAGCTTCCCAAGATGCTGCTCTTTTTTTTTTTTTTTTTTTTAACGTACCTCTGCTCCATCATGCAGACCCTATATTTCCTGGAAATCTAAGGGGGAGAAAAGAAGGCCTTATAAATGCTAGCTCATTAAACTCACCAGTTTCCAATAAATAAATTCAGATCCTCAGAAACATTCTGAGGATTCACACAAAACAGTCAGGTGAGGGGAAGTGTATTAATTAGAGATACTTCTCATTTTGAGACTGAAATATAGCTACTTTTTTTCAGAAAAATGACGACATTGGGAACAACTCTATTTCTTTTTCCTCGGGTTCTTGGGTTAAGTCAATGAAAGAGATTATCATTGGCCCCTAACTTGGAAAGAACACAAAAGTTTCACAAAAAGAGCAAATAACAGGTTTTGAGAGGTTCTAAATTAACTGACAGTGATAAATATTAGGTTGGTGCAAACATAATTGTGGTTTTTGCAATTAACATTTGCACTAACCTAATAGAATGTTTGTTCCACTTTTTGAAGTTGAAATCTATTTCAGTGAAAGATGTATACCTACTCTGGAGATGATCTAGCAATGTTCTCTGGGATAATGGCTAAAGGTTTGGATTAAGTTGGTGGAGTGCTTCATGCTTCTTATTAGTTTATTCTAATACTATTCTCCATTTCTCCACTCTCCCTAATAGATTATTTTTCTGCATCTTCTCATGCTGCCTTCTCAAGGACAGCCAAAGCCAAACCCATCTGGTCTCCATTTTATTGTATGCACATTGGTCTCTCCCCTGTTTGAGCTTTTGGAACTAGCCTGCCCAATATGGCAGCTACTGTCCGTATGTGGCTATTGAATATTTTAGATATGGCATATCCAAATTTAGATATGCTGTAAGTGTAAATAAAAATGGGATTTCAAAGACTTAGCAGAAAAAGAACACTGTACAATATCTCATTAATATTTTTTATATTGATTGCTTGAAGTGATCATATTTTGAATTTATTGGCCTAATAAATATATTCTTAAATTAATTTCAACAGTTTCATCTTACTTTTAAAAATATGCCTCTAAAATTTTTTAATTATGTATGTGACTTACTTTATGGCTTTATTTGGTGATGTTGTACTAAGAGTCTTTAATAAACAATTTACTGCTGAATTATTTTTTGGCTAGGAGTCAGTATTCTTGGGTTGTAAGGAACAGGAGCCAGTCATATTTTGTTATATCAAAATAAAGGATTATCATGAAAAATGGAGCTATCATAGGAATGAATGGTCTTTTGAGGGACATCTCAGCCTCCATATTGTGTGATCTGATTCCCATAATAAATGTCCTCTCATGTATCTATATAAACATACATGGATATATACACACACACATACGTATGTATATATCCTATTGCTTTTGTCTTTCTGGGGAACCCTAATACTCTGGCTCATAGGAATATTGCATTCCAGAACCATGGATAAGGTTAAACTAGAAGTAGTTGGGTGAAGCTGGTAAATTGAAACATTGGACAATTATATATTTCCTGGAATTGCTTGCCCACGTTTTTGCTTTATCTTTCATCACTCTCATATCATCAATCTTTCTCTTTCTACTAGATCATTTCTACTTGCAAACAAGCCTGTTCTAACCTCTTCTATATTCTTTAACCCATTAATGTTGTTATTGATGTTTTCACACCACTGAAACTAACTCATACTGGACCTTGTTTTCAAGTAACTGTTGTTTGATTCTATCGGACAAATACTTATTACATATCTATTGCTTGTGCAGCATTATGGAGGGTGCTGAGGCTGTTTGAGGATACTAGAACAAAGCCGGTGAGGGCACTCAAAGGACGCTTTCAGGAAAGCTCTGAGTACAAGCACAAATGCACAGTTTTCTTTGCTTGGTATGGAAAACTCTGTAAACTTTCAAGTATGCCTGTTGCAGTTTTGCATGCCTTGAAGAGATTTACACACTACATAATTTTAAGAAGAAAAATTTAAAAAGAAAAAAAGAAGCCAATGTTTTCCAAGTGCTTATTATCTGCTAAGACCTGCACTGGAAGTTTTCCATAGATTACCTCTTGAAACATCTGAAGTGGATGCTTGTAATGAACTGAATGTTTATAGACCCTCAAAATTCATGTTGCGATCTTAATCCTCAGGTGACATTATTAGGAGATGAGGTCTTTCAGAGGAGTTTAGGTCATAGGGGCAGAGCCCTCATGAATCGAATACTGCTCTTATAAAAGAGGTCCCAGAGTGACCCTAGACTCTTCCACCACATGAGGACACTGTGAGAAGGCATCATCCATGAACAACGAAAGGAGCCCTCATTGGACAGCAAATCTCCTGGCACCTTGATTTTGGACATCTCAGCCTCCAGAACTGTGAGAAATAAATTTTTGGTGCTTATAAGCCACATAGTTTATGGTACTTGGTTACAGTAGCCTGAACAAACTAAGACAATGATCTTGCTATTATTTTATTTTTTGCTTACTTGTTTATTTGGTATGGCTCTCCTATAAAACTTAAGTTCCATATCAATACAGACTTTGTGGTCTTATCCCCATTGTTACAAGTAGCAACAAGCCAGAGATACAGCATTTAGTAAATATTTATTAACTTGGTGTGATTGTCTCATGAATGAGATTGTCAGGTCTTTGAAAAAAAATGTATAAAGCCAAACCTCAGAGTTTGAAACACAGTTCTGGGCTCATAGAATACACTCAATAAAGACTGGTTGAGTAGAGTAATTTTTCCTTTTTCTTCTCAACAATTTCTTTTCTAGACCTCTGCTTAAATACTTCATTTGTTAAAGGTAATTCCAATATAAACCTAGTAAGATTATTTACCAGCTTGCTTAACAACATTTTGACTTCGGAAGAGAACGTAACTGTGTTTAAAATTTTGTAGGGTAGAAAGACAAGACAAAGCTAGCTGAAAACTACAGAGGCCCAGAGTACACACACATTTCATACTTTTTTTTTTCTAACTATCCTTCTTACAAAATTAGAGTGCTTTAGAGACTAGAATTATAATTTTCAAGAAACTAAAATGTTGAAATGCTTGGATTTTTGTCCTCTAATGATTTAAATGATGTAATTAGGGTTTGGCACAGTAAAAAACATGATTTATGTTCAAACAACTATAAAAACCTCTAAGTCTTTTGATCAGATCTTTTGAGCAGAATTTTCCTGAAACTTTCTCAATATTTTTATATTTGTAAAACTACTTTTATGTAGAAATCAGATAAGAAAAAATATTAAAATGTAGAATTTTCCCAGAAACATATTGCATAAGAATTGTTGTATTTGATGTCATCATAAACCATCACAAGAAGCATCCTAAAAGAGCTCAAGTTCTCAAAGATAATTTTAGAGAAAGAGATTGCCTGTTAGTGTGCCTGCTAAAAAATGTTTAACTGATTGGTGTGCAAAGAATCTTCTCTCATCTTTGAGATCCTTTCTTAAACTATGGTTGCTGCATTTGTATTATTCACAAAAGCATTTCTAATTTAAAACTAAGCTTTTATAAAAATAGTTTCAAGATCTTGACAATGACTAATTCTTCTGGTTGTCATGGGGTTAAAAACTGTACCTACAGGTTCACTATAAATATATTTTTTCTGTTTTTTTTTTTTTTAACTTTTAAGTTCAGGGGTATATATGCAGGTTTGTTATATAGGTAAACATGTCATGGGGGTTTGTTGAACAGATTATTTCATTACCCATGTATTAAGCCTAGTTCCCATTAGTTATTTTTCCTGATTCTCTCCTTCCTCCCACCCTCCAGCCTCAAGTAGGCCCCAGTGTGTGTTGTTCCCCTGTATTTGCCCATGTGTTCTCATAATTTAGCCCCCACTTATAAGTGAAAACAGGTAGTATTTGGTTTTCTGTTCCTGCATTAGTTTGCTAAGGATAATGGCCTCCAGCTCCATCCATGTTTCTGCAAAGGCATGATCTCATTCTTTGTTATGGCTGCATAATATTCCATGGTGCGTATACCAAATTTTCTTTGTCCAGTCTGTTACTAATGGGCATTTATGTTGATTCCATATGTATGCTATTGTGAATAGTGTTGCAATGAGCATATGTGGCCATGCATCTTTATAATATGATGATTTATATTGCTTTGGGTATATACTCAGTAATAGGATTGCCGGGTCAAATGGTATTTCTGTTTTTGGTTCTTTGAGGAATTGTCACACTATTTTCCACAATGACTGAACTAATTTACACCCCCACTAACAGGGTATAGATGCTCCTCTTCCTCCAAAATCTTGCCAGCTTCTGTTATTTTTTTACTTTTTATAATAGCCATTGTGACTAATGTGAGTTGGTATTTCATTGTGGTTTTGATTTGCATTTCTATAATGATCAGTGATGTTGAGCTTTTTTTCATATGAATGTTGGCTGCATGAATGTCTTCTTTTGAGAAGTGTCTGTTTTTTAATTGACAAGTAATAGTTGTACATACTTAAGGGGTACATGTTCTATTTTAATATATGCATACAAGATATAATGATTGAATCAGGTAATTGGGATATTAATCACTTTAGATATTTATTATGTGTGCTGAAAACATTCTAAATATTCTCTTTATATATAATAATAAAAATATATTATAAATTATAAACATATTATAAATATTATATATAAATTATAAATATATTATGATCATAAATTATACCTTCTGAGTCTCTGGTAACCATCATAGTACTTACTACCCTCATGAGATCAATTTTCTTAGCATACACATATGAGTGAGAACATACAATGCTGTTTTGGTTTCTGTTGCCTTGTGGTATAGTTTGAAGTTGAGGAAGGTGATGCTTCCAGCTTTGTCCTTTTTGCTTAGGATTGCTTTGGCTACTTGGCCTTTATTGTTTCCATATTAATTTTAGAATGGTTTTTTCTAATTCTGTGAACATTTTTTTTGTAATTTGATAGGAATTGCATTGAGTCCGTAGATTGCTTTGGGCAGTGTGGTCATTTTAAAAATATCGATTCTTCAAATCAATAAGCATAGGATAGTTTCCCATTTGTTTGTGTCATTGATGATTTCTCTCAGTGGTGTTTTTTAGTTCTCCTTGTAGATATCATCTCTCTGTTTGGTTAAATGCATTCTTAGGTATTTTATATTTTGTTGCTATTGTAAACGTGAAGATTTGCTGGTATTTTGTTGAGAATTTTTACATCTATGTTCAACAGGGATGTTGGCCTGTAGTTTTGTTTTTTTGTTATATCTTTGTCTTGTTTTGGCATCAGGATAATGTTGGCCTCATTGAACGAGTTAAGGAGAATTCCTTCCTCTTATGTTTCCTGGAATAATTTAAGGAAGATTAGTATTAGTTCTTCTTTGTACATTTGGTAGAATTTAGCAGCAAATCCATCTGGTCCTGGGCTTTTCTTTGTTGAGAGACTTTTTATTACTAATTTAATCCCACAACTTGTTGGTTATTCAGATTTTCTATTTCTTCCTGATCCAATCTTGATAAGTTGTATGCTTCTGGAATTTATCGATTTCCTCTAGGTTTTCTAGTTTGTTAGCATATAGTTATTCAAAATAGTCTCTTACGATCTTTTGTATTTTTGTGGTATCAGTTGTAATTTATCTTTTTTCATTTCTGATTTGTCTATTTGGGTCATCTCTTTTTCTTTTATTAGTTTAGCTAGCAGTTCATCAATTTGTTTATCTTTTTAAAGAATCAACTTTTTTGTTGATTCTTTAGATTGTTTCTTTAGTCTTTATTTTGCTTAGTTCTGCTCTGATAATTATTACTTCTTTTCTTCTGTAATTTTGGATTTGGTTTGTTTTTGCTTTTATAGTTCCTAGAGGTGGGGTTATTTGTTGTTGTTGTTTTGTTTAGGTGGTTAAGTTCTTTGTAGATTCTGGATATTAGTCCTTTCTTGGATGCATAGTTTGCAAATATTTTGTCCCGTCCTGGGGGCTGTCTGTTTATTCTGTTATTTCTTTTTATGTACAGAAGCTTTTTAGTTTAATTAAGTCTCATTGTCTATTTTTGTTTTTGTTATATTTGCTTTTAGGTCTTAGTCATAAATTCTTTTTCTAGGTCAATGTCCAGAAGAGATTTTCCTAGATAATAAACCATTTTCTTCTAGGATTTTAATAGTTTTACGTCTTACACTTAAATCATTAATATCTCTTGAATTCATTTTTGTATCTGTGAGAGATGGGGTACAGTTTCATTCTTCTGCATATGAGTATACACTTTTCCCAGTACCAATCATTGAATAGGGTATATTATCCACAGTGTATGTTTTTGTCAGCTTTGTCAAAGACCAGTTGATTTTAGGAATGTGCTTTCATTTCTGGGTTCTCTATTCTGTTCCACTGATCTATGTTTCTATTTTTATACCAGCACTGTTCTGTTTTGGTTGCTATTGATTTGTGATATAGTTTGAAGTTGGGTAATGTGATGCTCCCAACTTTATCCTTTTTGCTTAGGATTGCTTTGGCTATTTGGTCTTTTGTTTGTTTGTTTGTTTCTATATTAATTTTAGGATTTTAAAAAAATTCTGTGAAAAAAATTTTGTTGCCTGATTGTAATTTGATAGGAATTGCATTGAGTCTGTAGATTGCTTTGGGCAGTGTGGTCATTTAAAAAATATTG
The DNA here is from genome assembly GCF_003255815.1 of Theropithecus gelada. NCBI lineage: Eukaryota > Metazoa > Chordata > Mammalia > Primates > Cercopithecidae > Theropithecus > Theropithecus gelada. Next base: position 105,036,320 of record NC_037672.1, on the reverse strand, counting down.
ATTCTTCCAATCCATACGCATAAGATAGTTTCCCATTTGTTTGTGTCATTTATGATTTCTTTCAATAGTATTTTTTAGTTCCCCTTGCAGATCTTTCACCTCTTTGGTTAGATGCATTCTTAGGTATTTTATTTCTCATAGCTATTGTAAATGTGAAGACTTGATTTGATTTTCAGCTTGATTTTCATTGTTGTATAGAAACCCTACTATTTTCGTGTATTAATTTTGTATCCTGACACTTTCCTGAAATCATTTATCACATCTAGGAATCTTTCAGAAAAGTCTTTAGGGTATTCTAGGTTTAACATCATATCATCAGCAAACAGAGCTAATTTGACTTTTTCTTTTCCAATTTGGATGCCTTTTCTTTCTTTCTCTTTCTTGGTTACTCTAGCTAGGACTCCCAATACTCTGTTGAATAGAAGTGGTGAAAGTTAGCCTTCTTGTCTTATTCTAGTTCTCAGGAGGAATGCTTTCAACTTTTCCCCATTCAGTATTATGTTGGCTGTGAGTGTGTCATATATGGCTTTTATTAGTTTCAAGTATGTTCCTTCTGTAACTACTCTGTAGAGAATTTCTATCACAAAAGTATAAATTTTATCAAATATTTTCTCTGCATCTAAGGTGATGATCATATGGTTTTTGTTTTTAATTGTTTTTGCTTTTAATTATTTATGTGGTGAACCACATTTATTGATTGGTGTATGTTGATCCATCCTTGCATCTCTGGTATAATATTCATTAGGTTGTGGTGTATTATCTTTTTGATGTGTTGTTGGATTTGATTTGATAGTATTTTGTTGAAGATTTTTGCATCTATGTTCATCAGGCATTTCTTTGTGTGTGCACGTGCATGTGTGTGTTCATGCCAGACTTTGGTGCCAGTCAGGGTGATACTGGCTTTGTAGAATAGGGAGAAACCCTTCTTCCTCAAATTTTTAAAATGGTTTCAGGAGGATTGGTACTAATTTTTTATATGGATGGTAGAATTTGGCTGTGAATCTGTCTGCTTCTGTGTTTTTTTTTTTTTTTTTTTTTAACTGGGAGATTTTTTATTACTGTTTCAAACTCACTACTCATTATTAGTCTGTTCAGGGTTTCTATTTCTTTCTGATTTACTCTTGTGAGGTTTATGTTTCTGGGAATATATCTATTTCGTATAGGTTTTCTAGTTTGTGGCTGTAGTGATGTTCATGGTAGTCATGGATAATCTGGATTTCTATGGTATCAGTTGTAATCTCTCCTTTTTCATTTCTGATCATGCCTATTTGAATATCTTTTCTTTCTTTTGGTTGATCAAGCTAGTTGTCTATCAATTTTGTTGATCTTTTCAAAGAACCAAGGTTTTATTTCCTTGGTCCATTTTATTATTTTTTTGCCTCTATTTCCTTTAGTGATACTCTGATCTTTGTTATTTCTTTTCTAGATAGCTTTGAATTTGGTTTGTTCTTGTTTTTCTGGTTCCTTGAGGTACGACATTAGGTAAATTTATGATCATTATATCTTTGTGATATAGGTATTTATTGCTATAAACTGCCCTCATAGCACTGATTTTGCTGTATCTCAGAGGTTTTGATATGTTGTTTCTCCATTTTCATTCGCCTCAAAAATTTTTTGACTTCCATTTTAATTTTGTTGTTGACCCAAAGATCATTCAGGAAGCAGGTTGTTTAATGTCCATGTATTTGTATAGTTTTAAGAGTTCATGTTGATACTGATTTTTTTTTTTTTTCTATTTTTTGAGACAGTGTCTCGCTTTGTCACCCAGGCTGGAGTGCAGTGGTATGATCTCATCTCACTGCAACTTCCACCTCCTGGGTTCAAGCAATTCTCCTGCCTCAGCCTCCAGAGTAGCTGGGATTACAGGCATGTATCACCGTACCAGGCTTTTTAAATTTAAAAAATTTTTTTTTTTTTTTTTGAGACGGAGTCTCGCTCTGCCTCCCAGGCTGGAGTGCAGTGGCCAGATCTCAGTTCACTGCAAGCTCCGCCTCCCGGGTTCACGCCATTCTCCTGCCTCAGCCTCCCGAGTAATTGGGACTACAGGTGCCCACCACCGCGCCCGGCTAGTTTTTTTTTTTTTGTATTTTTTAGTAGAGACGGGGTTTCACCGTGTTAGCCAGGATGGTCTCGATCTCCTGACCTCGTGATCCACCTGTCTCGGCCTCCCAAAGTGCTGGGATTACAGGCTTGAGCCACCGCGCCCGGCCAATTTTTTATTTTTTATTTTTATTTTTTTATTTTTAGTAGAGATGGAGTTTCACCATGTTGGCCTGGCTGGTCTTGAACGCCTGACCTCAAGTGACCCACTAGCCTTGGCCTCCCAAAGTGCTAGGATTACAGGTGTCAGTCACCATGCCCGGCCTGATATTTATTTTTAGTTGTACTTCACTGTGATTTTAGAATGTACTTAATATGATTTTGGTTTTTAAAAATTCATTGAGACTTTTGTGGCCTGAGCATATTGTCTAGTTTGGAAAATGTTTCATGTGCAGATGAGAAGAATGTATATTGTGTCACTGGATAGAATGTTCTGTAAATGTCCACTCCACTAGGTCTGTTCGATCTAGGATCCTATTTACATCTAATGTTTCTTTGCTGACTTTTCTGCCTTGATAATCTGTTTAGTGCTGTCACTGTGGTGTTAAAGTCCCTTCTTTATTGTATTACTGTCTCTCTCTTTTCTTTTTTAAAATTAAATTAAAATGTTTTTCTACTTTAAGTTCTGGGGTACATGTGCAGAACCTGCAGTTTTGTTACATATGCATGTGCCATGGTAGTTTGCTACACCCGTCAACCCATCGCTTACTTTAGGTATTTCTCCTAATGCTATCCCTCTCCTAGCCCCCAATCCCCTGACAGGCTCTGGTGTGTGATGTTCCACTTCCTGTGTCCATGTGTTCTCATTGTTCAACTCCCACTTATGAGTGACAACATATGGAGTTTGGTTTTCTGTTCTTGTGTTAGTTTGCTGAGAATGATGGTTTCCAGCTTCATCCATGTCCCTGCAAAGGACATTAGCTTGTCCTTTTTATGGCTGCATAGTATTCCATGTTACATATGTGCCACATTTTCTTTATCCAGCCTATCATTGATAAGCGTTTGGGTTGGTTCCAAGTCTTCGCTATTGTGAATAGTGCCACAATAAACATACATGTGCATGTGTCTTTATAGTAGAATGGTTTATAATCCTTTGGGTATACACCCAGTAATGGAATTGCTGGGTCAAATGGTATTTCTAGTTCTATATCCTTGAGGAATTGCTGCACTGTCTTCCACAATGGTTGAACTAATTTACACTCCCACAAACAGTGTAAATGTGTTCCTATTTCTCCACATCCTCTCCAGCATCTGTTGTTTCCTGACTTTTTAATGATTGCCATACTAACTAGCGTGAGATGGTATCTCTGTGGTTTTGATTTGCATTTCTCTAATAACCAGTGATGATGAGCTTTTTTTCATACGTTTCTTGGCCACATAAATGTCTTCTTTTGAGAAGTGTCTGTTCATATCCTTTGCTCACTTTTTTTTTTTTTTGATGGAGTTGTTTGTTTTTTGCTTGTAAATTTGTTTAAGTTCTTTGTAGATTCTGTTGTTAAGATCTTTGTCAGATGGATAGATTGCAAACATTTTCTCTCATTCTGTAGGATGCGTGTTCAAGATAGTTTCTTTTGCTGTGCAGAAGCTCTTTAGTTTAACTAGATCCCTTTTTTCAATTTTTGCTTTTGTTACCATTGCTTTTGGCATAAAGTCTTTGCCCATGCCTATGTCCTGAATGATATTGCCTATGTTTTCTTCTAGGATTTTTATGGTTTTAGGTCTTACATTTAAGTCTTTAATCCATTGTGAGTTAAGATTTGTATAAGATATAAGGAAGGGGTCCAGTTTCAGTTTTCTGCATATGGCTACCCAGTTTCTGAACACCATTTATTAAATAGGGAATCCTTTCCCCATTGCTTGTTTTTGTCAGGTTTGTCAAAGATCAGATGGTTGTAGATGTGTGGCGTTATTTCTGAGGCCTCTGTTCTGTTCCATTGGTCTATATATCTGTTTTGGTACCAGTACCATGCTGTTTTGGTTACTGTAGCCTTGCAGTATAGTTTGAAGTCAGGTTGTGTGATGCCTCCAGCTTTGCTCTTTTTGCTTAGGATTGTCTTGGCTATATGGGCTCTTTTTTGGTTCCATATGACGTTTAAAGTAGTTTTTTTCCCCAATTCTGTGAAGAAAGTCAGTGGTAGCTTAATGGGGATAGCATTGAATCTATAAGTTACTTTGGGCAGTATGGTCATTTTCATGATATTGATTCTTCTTATCCATGAGCATGGGATGTTTTTCCATTTATTTATGTCCTCTGTTATTTCCTTGAGTAGTGTTTTGTAGTTCTCCTTGAAGAGGTTCTTCACATCCCTTGTATAGGAATGCTTGTGGTATTTGCACATTGATTTTGTATCCTGAGACTTTGCTGAAGTTGCTTATCAGCTTAAGGATATTTTGGGCTGAGACAAAGGGGTTTTCTAAATATACGGTCATGTCATCTGCAAACAGAGACAAAATCAATGTTTAAAAATCATAAGCATTCCTATACACCAATAACAGACAAGCAGAGCCAATTCATGAGTGAAATTTCATCTACAATTGCTACAAAGAGAATACGTTTTTGACACTTTATATAACCTTTATTTCTTGAAGGCTTTGTTCGTTTCTTAAAATTCTTTTTTATTTATTTTTGTCTGACCGGGTTAATTAGAAAGACCTGTCTTCTAGCTCTGAAATGCTTTTTTCTGTATTCTGTGGTCCATTGTTAGATTTCAACTATATTTTATATTTCCCTCAGTGAATTTTTATATCCAGAAGTTCTTTGTTTTACATATATATCTCTTTGGTAAGTTTTTCACTCATACCCTGAATAATTTTTCTTATTTATTTGTGTTGGCTTCTAACTTTCTCTTGGATCCCACGGAGCTTCCTTATGTCTATATTTTGAATTCTTTATCTGGCATTTGAGAATTTTCATTTTGGTTAGGGTCTATTGATAGGGACCTAGTGTGAACCTTTGAGTTGTCATAATATCCTGGTTTTGTTTTGTTTTGTTTTGTTTTCATACTGCTAGAATTGTTAGTATGAAACCATTCTAGTTTGTTTGCCTTCCTGACTGGAGAAGCTGTCACTCCTTATTTTTAATTTACTTCTGTTTGGATAGGACATTTTCCCCCACTTGAGGATATAACTGTAATGTATGTTGTGTGTGGCCAATTGTCTTTGACTCTGGGTGCTTTCAAGAGGATAAAGGTCTGTATGGGTTCCTTGATTATAGATAGCCTTTGTGTAGTGACTTTCTTAAATGCTGGTTATAGTGGCAATGTACTTGGCATATGAGTAGTCTTACCACCTGCTGCAGGACTGGGAGCAGGACTGAGATTGTGAAGGTTTCAGGAAGCTTATCTTATTCCCTAGTGCTTAGTACTTCTGTCGGTAGATTTTGTATTGCATTGTGCAGTTCAACCTCCAGGCCAAAAGGTGGGGCTTACAGGTAAGAGGTGGCTGCTGTAGAAGCAGATGGGTATGTCTTTGATCTTTGTTTACTGGGAGGAGCTCTCTGTTGCCTCAGGTGATGGGCTGGTCTGTGGAATGCTTGGCCCTGAGTCCCATGCTGAGGGCAAAATGGGGGACAAAGGTAGGCAGAGCTGGACCGTCAGGTTCACCGTTGAATACCCAATGAAGAGCACAAGCACCGACCCTGATGGGGAAGGGGGAATAAGAGGTGAGGGAACTCCTAGTGAAATATGCCAAGGTTTCTGCAGAGGGGGAGAGGGCTGCGCTAACTCCATGTCCTAAGCAGGCAGGAATTTGATCCACTTCCCGATATCACATCCCTGTTCTGAAGCTCTTGACTCTCAGTTCAGATAGGCATTGTTATCTATCTCCAGGCCACAATGTAGCTTAAAGGAATAAAAAAACTCCTGTCCTATGGCTCTTCACTGAAATGGATTTAGAGGGAATCTCTTTCCTCAACCCAAAACAGACAGCTTTGTGGCTCACTTGTTCTCTGCTGCAGGAATGCTGCCACTCATTGTAGAAAAGGGGAGAGATCCCATCTTTTGTGCAAGACAAGGCCTCATGGGTCTACAGGTACTCCTGCACCATTCACCTGCAGGAGCATCCATAGCTGTATCCACAGCAGTAGGTGTGGTGGGGAGAGAAGATGTCCTCCTCTCAGGTCTATGCCCAAGCATTGAGTTGACCTAGTCATGGGAATCGAACCACACTCCTCCCCCACAGAGCCAGCACAGTACCTGCATCTTCCTGGCACTGTCGCCTTCAGCTCACAAATGGAGAGCTCTAGAGCACAGGAGACTGTGTGCTCTGATTTTCTTTCTTTCTTTTTTTTTTTTTTTTGAGACGGAGTTTCGCTCTTGTTGCCCAAGCTGGAGTGCAATGATGCAATCTCGGCTCACTACAACCTCCGCCTCCTGGTTTCAAGCGATTCTCCTACCTCAACCTCCTGAGTAGCTGGGATTATAGACGCCTGCCACCATGACCGGCTAATTTTTTGTATTTTTAGTAGAGACGGGGTTTCACCGTGTTGGCCAGGCTGGTCTCGAACTCCTGACTTCAGGTGATCCACCCACCTCAGCCTCCCAAAGTGCTGGGATTACAGGCGTGAGACACCATGTCCGGCCACGTGCTCTGATTTTCTTTGTCCCAAGAGGTCCTTCCTTGGTGTACTCTTAGGAGCAGCACTGCTCATTGGCCAGCCCACTGGGAATCCCTGTGTCCTGCTGGTCCTTTGTGGTTGCCAGTGTCCAAGTGGTACTAGAGAATATTTGCAGGGGATCTGGTGATGAGACAGAAAGGCTGAGATTCCCTGGGCAGGACAAGGCCCACAATGGGTGCATACCCAATATGGTGTCCACCACCTCAGCTCGGGTGAGTGGATAGGATGAGTGGCCCTGAGTGAGCTTCTCGATAGCAGCCAGTACAATGCCATTAAAGAAGTTCTCAAATCACCACTCACACCAGTGCTTTGGCTCCGGAGAGCAGAGGAGCCCTCCAACAGTTCTGAAACCAGCAGTCTGCCTTAGGAGGAGGGGAGCCAAAAATATCTCCACTTACCCTTTTCATGGAACTCCAAGTCCTTCAAAGTTTGATTTGTGCCAAACTTTCTTCCTTTTTTTTTCTTCCCTGTGCCCTAACTTCTTCCCATGAGTTCCCTGAAGGACTCTGGCACTCTTCTTTTCATATTTTATTCAGGTTATGATTACTCACCTGTAGCTTTGGTACTTCTTCCTGAAGAGAACTGGTGTTCAGCATCTCCAGTCAGCCATTTTGTACACAACACAAAAATAAAACACTTTTCTGTTTTTTTCGATGCAGGGATTTATTTGCTATACTGACAAATGTAAACTTTCATCTTAGTACTGATTTTGCTGTACCCCAAAGGTTTGTGGTGTGTTGTGTTCCCATTTTCATTTGTTTCAAGAAATGTGATTTCTATTTTAATTTCTTCATTGACCCAATGGTCTTTCAGGAACATGTTTAATTTCCATTCATTTGTATAGTTTCCAAAATTTATTTTGGCATTAATTTCTAGTTTTATTCCATTTTGATCTCAGAAGATACTTGATATAATTTCAATGTTTAACAATAGTTAAGACTTTTTTTTTTTTTTTTTTTTGAGATGGAGTCTTGCTGTGTTGCCAGGCTGGAGTGCAGTGGTGCGATCTCCGCTCACTGCAAGCTCTGCCTCCTAGGTTCATGCTATTCTCCTACCTCAGCCTCCTGAGTAGCTGGGACTACAGGTGCCCATCACCATGCCTGGCTAATTTTTGGTTTTTTATTTTTGTATTTTTAGTAGAGATGGGTTTCACTGTGTTAGCCAGGATTTTTTGGTCCAAAATATGGCTTATCCTAGAGAATATTCCATGTGTTAATTAGAGGAATGTATATTCGTCTAATAAAAGGATAAAATGTAGTGTAAATGTCTGTTAGATTGATTTGGTCTAATGTTCACTTTAAATCCAGTGATTTGTTTGTTTGTTTGTTTGTTTTCTGCCTAGACAGTCTGTCTAATGCTGAAAGTGGGGTGTTGAAGTGTCTCATTTTATTGTATTACAGTCTTTCTTTTTAGATCTAGGAATGTTTGCTTTATAAATCGGGGTACTCCAGTGCTGTGTGAATATATATTTACAATTGTTATATCCTCTTGCTGCATTGATCCCTTTATCATTACATAGTGACTTTATTTGTCTTTTTTTGTTTGTTTGTTTTTGACTTAAAGTCTGCCTTATCTGATATAAGGGTAGAACTACTCATGCTCACTTTTGGTTTTCATTTGCATTGAATATCTTTTTTCATCCCTTTCCTTTTAGCCTGTATGTCTTTACCGGTAAGGTATGTTTCTTGCAGGCAGCATGTAGTTGGATCATGTTTCTTTTTTTAATCTGTGCAGTTAGTCTATATCTTTTAAATTGGATAATTTAATCAATTTATATTCAGTTACTATTGATATGTGAGTTTTTTCCTGCCATGTTGTTAATGTTTTCAGGTAATTTTGTATATTTTTCTTCCTTTCTTTTTCTCTTATTGTTTGTCCTTGTGGTTTGGTGACTTTCTGTAGTGGTACCAGTTGACTCTTTTCCTCATTTGTCTGTTTGCTTTATCAGTGAGTTCTATACTTTCATATTTTTTTTTTCATGATGGTAACTGTTGTCCTTTTGCTTCCAGACTTATGACTCCCTTGAGAATTTATTGTAGGGCCAATCTAGTAGTGATGAATTCCTCAGTCTTTGTCTGGGAAAGGCTATTTCTCAGCCCACATGGACCCATGTTCGCCCTTCAGTGTCACCACTGGAGCCCAAAGACTGGCCTACCTGACATTCCTGTCCGCTGCACAACTTCACCACAGCTTCCACTGATAACAACACACAAGCCCACTGGGGAAATCACAGACACCACAGTGAAGGACTCAGCATGCCTATTCTTTTGTCCCAAGATGATGTACACTGGCGACAATGTTAGTGGGTCCAAGTGAGCTGATTCTTGGGCCTCTGATTGGCTCCCTCAGATGCTGGTAGTGGCAGTAGTGTGCTGAGTGGAAGGGCAGGTTCTCAGGCCCCTGGACAGCCAGTGAGGTATGGATAATGGCAGTAGCAGTGGCAGGATGACCCTTTGGGTCTTGGGAGGTGTGTGCTGGGTGTTAATGGTGGCTGTGATTGTCTGGGCAGGCTGGCCTCCAAACTACTAGGCAGTATGTGTATGTGGGTGTTGTTGGTGGTATTGTTGACAGGCTGGGTGGGTCCATATTGAGGTTCCCTGTAGGAGTGCATACATGCCAGAGTTGGTGGAATGGGCAAAGTGATCCCCAGGTTCTTGAGTGACATGTTTAGGCACTGTGGGGGGTGGTGTCAGAATAGGCAGGTCTGATCTCAGGCCTTTGGTGGTATTCAAGGGGCGTAGGCTGTAATAGGCAGTATAGTAGGCAGGGTGTGGTGAACTGTGGTGGTGCGTGCAAATAACCTGAACTCAGGGCATGCCAGAGCACAATAATTGATATGGGTGGGGTTTTGATCAGCAGTATCCTGTAGGTAGATCTCAGAGTACATCTCACTAAATGTACTCAGGGCCTGAGGTGACTCTAGTCAGACAGTGGTAAAGCCAGGTAGAACTTGGTTTCCTCCTACTGGGGTGGAACTGGGGTGGCAGATTACCCTCTGGCACAGGGTGGATATAAATGTTCCTCCTGTGGGTACCAGCCTGTAATCAAGGGCTACAGAATTTTGCCTCGTGCTATGTTTTACTCTGATGAGGCCAGCACTGAGTTTCACTGTAAGATCCTACACTCACTTTCTCCTCACTCCCCTAAGCACGCAGCTGCACTGCCTGGGGTTGGAGGAGGGGTGATGCAGGCAATGAGACTGCCCTTCCTACTCTTTTTATGTGTTTTTTTCCTGTTATTTTGCTAAACGAGGTACTGTAATCTCTCAGCCTTTTTTTTTTTTTTTTTTTTTTTTAGTTGTTATCAAGGTGCTTTCTTACTTGATTAGTTGTTGAATTTGATGTTCCTGTGGGGGAATGATCACAGGTGGATTCTATTTGGCTACCTTGCTCTGCCTCAAGTTCACTATAGATATTGATTGTTTATTATTTTAACATTTGTATGTTTCACGTTTCAAATTTCAGTGATATCTAACAAAACATCAACCTTATTGCTTTTAATTGGTCTAAAGGACAGATTTATTAAATTTTTGATGTTTATGATATTTCAAAAAATTTGAAATTATTTTCTGGTCTATAACTTGGACACTGTTGAAAGATATATTAGTTAACTTAATTGCTTTAATGGTGCATCTTTCATTAATTTTAATTGGCTGTTTAGATCATTTGCCCTTTTCAAAATTGTTTATTTTTTTAATTGATTTTGGGGAGCTTTAAAAATTATGGATAGTTAAGTCTTTGTATCTATCTTGCTTTTCCTTTATAACTTCTGTTTTTTGTTTTAGAAAAACTCTGCTCTAAGAGTACAAAAAATAGTCTCCTATATTTTCTTATAACTATTTTATAGATTTTTTTCTTAATACTTAGCTCTTTACTCCATCTGGACTCTGTTTTTTTAATGGTGTGATATTATATTTTTCCACATATATGCAGTTGTTCCAGTATCATTTCCAAAAAGGTTTAACCTTTGGATTTGAAATATAAACTTTGGTATCTACTTAATTCCTATATATACATGGATGCTGTATATGACTTCCATTCTGAAGTTTTAGTTTATTTCTGCATTGTCTTTTGTGTATGCTTGACATCTAGAGCAACCTCTTATTTGTTTTTTAATTACTTTTTCACTTTTGCTCTTGCTTAATTTCTTTTCCATATAGTTTTAGAATTAGCTTTTAAGTTTTACAAAAGATCTTTCTATGGAAATTTTTAGTAAAGGGCAAAAGATTTATCTAATTTATTTATATGATTTTAAATAGATTTATATGATTTAAATAAATCATATTTAAATATAATTGCTATTTTAATTGGGATTTCTTTAGTATCATTACTTTTGGGGAAAATTGTCATCTTTAAAACAACTGAGTTTCTCCAGAAGTATAATGTATCATATCTTCAACTCCTTTTAAAAACCCTTTACAGACTTCTGTAAATGTTACACAAGTATTACACATTTCTTTTTTTTATTATTATTATACTTTAGTTCTAGGGTACATGTGAACAACGTGCAGGTTTGTTACATATGTGTGCATGTGCCATGTTGGTGTGCTGTACCCATCAACTTGTCAGCACCCATCAACTCGTCATTTACATCAGGTATAACTCCCAATACCATCCCTCCCCACTACCCCTACCCCACGACAGGCCCCAGTGTGTGATGTTCCCCTTCCCATGTCCAAGTGATCTCATTGTTCAGTTCCCATCTATGAGTGAGAACATGCAGTGTTTGGTTTTCTGTTTGCGATAGTTTGCTGAGAATGATGATTTCCAGCTGTATCCATGTCCCTACAAAGGACACGAACTCATCCTTTTTTATGGCTGCATAGTATTCCATGGTGTATATGTGCCACATTTTCTTAATCCAGTCTGTCACTGATGGACATTTGGGTTGATTCCAAGTCTTTGCTATTGTGAATAGTGCCGCAATAAACATACGTGTGCATGTGTCTTTATAGCAGCATGATTTATAATCCTTTGGGTATATACCCAGTAATGGGATGGCTGGGTCATACGGTATTTCTAGTTCTAGATCCTTGAGGAATCGCCATACTGTTTTCCACAATGGTGGAACTAGTTTACAATCCCACCAACAGTGTAAAAGTGTTCCTATTTCTCCACATCCCCTCCAGCACCTGTTGTTTCCTGACTTTTTAATGATCGCCATTCTAACTGGTGTGAGATAGTATCTCATTGTGGTTTTGATTTGCATTTCTCTGATGGCCAGTGATGATGAGCATTTTTTCATGTGTCTGTTGGCTGTATGCATGTCTTCTTTAGAGAAATGTCTGTTCATATCCTTTGCCCACTTTTTGATGGGGGTTTTTGTTTTTTCTTGTAAATTTGTTTGAGTTCTTTGTAGGTTGTGGATATTAGTCCTTTGTCAGATGAGTAGATTGCAAAAATTTTCTCCCATTCTATAGGTTGCCTGTTCACTCTGATGGCAGTTTCTTTTGCTGTGCAGGAGCTCTTTAGTTTAATTAGATCTCATTTGTCAATTTTGGCTTTTGTTGCCATTGCTTTTGGTGTTTCAGACATGAAGTCCTCGCCCATGCCTATGTCCTGACTGGTATTACAGAGGTTTTCTTCTAGGGTTTTTATGGTATTAGGTCTAACATTTAAGTCTCTAATCCATCTTGAATTAATTTTTGTATAAGGAGTAGGGAAAGGATCCAGTTTCAGCTTTCTACTTATGGCTAGCCAATTTTCCCAGCACCATTTATTAAATGGGGAATCCTTTCCCCATTTCTTGTTTTTGTCAGGTTTGTCAAAGATCAGATAGCTGTAGATGTGTGGTATTATTTCTGAGGGATCTGTTCTGTTCCATTGGTCTATATCTATGTTTTGGTACTAGTACCATGCTGTTTTGGTTACTGTAGCCTTGTAGTATAGTTTGAAGTCAGGTAGCGTGATGCCTCCAGCTTTGTTCTTTTGGCTTAGGATTGTCTTGGCAATGCAGGTTCTTTTTTGGTTTCATATGAACTTTAAAGCAGCTTTTTCCAATTCTGTGAAGAAAGTCATTGGTAGCTTAATGGGGATGGCATTGAATCTATAAATTACCTTGGGCAGTATGGCCATTTTCACAATATTGATTCTTCCTATCCAGGAGCATGGTATGTTCTTCCATTTATTTGTGTCCTCTTTTATTTCACTGAGCAGTTGTTTGTAGTTCTCCTTGAAGAGGTCCTTTACATCCCTTGTAAGTTGGATTCCTAGGTATTTTATTCTCTTTGAAACTAATGTGAATGGGAGTTCATTCATGATTTGGCTCTCTGTTTGTCTGTTACTGGTGTATAAGAATGCTTGTGATTTTTGCACATTGATTTTGTATCCTGAGACTTTGCTGAAGTTTCTTATCAGCTTAAGGAGATTTTGGGCTGAGACAATGGGGTTTTCTAAATATACAGTTATGTCATCTGCAAACAGGGACAGTTTGACTTCTTCTTTTCCTAACTGAATACGCTTTATTTCTTTCTCTTGCCTGATCGCCCTAGCCAGAACTTCCAACACTATGTTGAATAGGAGTGGTGAGAGAGGGCATCCCTGTCTTGTGTCAGTTTTCAAAGGGAATGCTTCCAGTTTTTGCCCATTCAGTATGATATTGGCTGTGGGTTTGTCATAAATAGCTCTTATTATTTTGAGATACATTCCATCAATACCGAATTTATTGAGAGTTTTTAGCATGAAGGGCTGTTGAATTTTGTCAAAGGCCTTTTCTGCATCTATTGAGATAATCATGTGGTTTTTGTCTTTGGTTCTGTTTATATGCTGGATTACGTTTATTGATTTGCGTATGTTGAACGAGCCTTGCATCCCAGGGATGAAGCCCATTGATCATGGTAGATAAGCTTTTTGATGTGCTGCTGGATTCAGTTTGCTGGTATTTTATTGAGGATTTTTGCATCGATGTTCATCAGGGATATTGGTCTAAAATTCTCTTTTTTTGTTGTGTCTTTGCCAGGTTTTGGTATCAGGATGATGTTGGCGTCATAAAATGAGTTAGGGAGGATTCCCTCTTTTTCTGTTGATTGGAATTGTTTCAGAAGGATTGGTGCCAGCTCCTCCTTGTACCTCTGGTAGAATTTGGCTGTGAATCCATCTGGTTCTGGACGTCTTTTGGTTGGTAGGCTATTAATTATTGCCTCAATTTCAGAGCCTGCTGTTGGTCTATTGAGGGATGCAACTTCTTCCTGGTTTAGTCTTGGGAGAGTGTAAGTGTCCAGGAAATTATCCATTTCTTCTAGGTTTACTAGTTTATTTGTGTAGAGGTGTTTATAGTATTCTCTGATAGTAGTTTGTATTTCTGTGGGGTCGGTGGTGATATCCCCTGTGTCTTTTTTTATTGCGTCTATTTGATTCTTCTCTCTTTTATTCTTTATTGGTCTTGCTAGTGGTCTATCAATTTTCAACAAAATTGATAACAAAATTGATAACAATTTTCAACAAAATTGATAGACCACTAGCAAGTATTACGCATTTCTTTCAGTTTTCCTTAGATATTTTGAAGATTTTGGTTGCTATTGTTAATATACTCTTTAAAATTACCTTTTAAAATTGGTTTATAGAAAGTGATTGATATTTATATATCAATTTTTGTATTCTGCAGTCTTACTGCTTTGCTAGTTCTAATTTTTCAGTTGACTCTCCTCTTTGATAGAGAAAATATCTATGAATAATGACAGCTTTGTCTTTTTATTTCTCCCATTTCTGAATCCACCTTTGCAAAATTATGACTGAGACAGTGAAAGAGATCTAACACAACCAACTCCATCTTGCTTCTAACCTCCAGGCTGTCCTTGTTCATTCCTGTGCATAGGCTGAACTCACTTTGGGAGGAGCTTGGTTTATAGTTTGTGATTTAAAGCAAAGACAGTAATAGCCCTTTCCCAGGACAGACCTCCTTCTTGCCTGGGGACTAGATTGCCTTTGTCGGATTAACATTATCCACAGGATTGGAAATTATGGGTTAGGAGTTATGCAGCTGAAGGGTACAGGATTCTGACCTGCCCTGGCCTGCTCCTAAGACTAGTACTTGAGTTGTTTTGCCTACCCTGCACTTGATGGATCAGCTGGCACCACCTAGAATGATAAACTGACTCCTCTGATCTTGTAGCCCCCAATCCAGGAACTGGTTCAGTGCAAGAAGACAGCTTTAACTCCCTGTGATTTCATCCTTGACCAATCAGCACTCCCGGTTCACTGGCTTCACCCCCACCCATCAAGTTCTCCTTAAAAACTCTGCTCCCCGAGGGCTTGGGGAAACTGACTTGATTAATAAGACTCCAGTCTCCTGCACAGTCAGCTCTGTGTGAATTATTCTTTCTCTCTTGCAATTCCTTTGTCTTGAGAAATCAGCTCTGTCTAGGCAGTGGGCAAGGTGAACCCACTGGATGGTTACATTTCCAACTTTATTCTTTTTTCTTGTTTTATTCCATTAGTAATATGGTCAATACAGATTTAAATATAGGTCGTATTGTGGACATCCGTGGTTTATTTTTGTCTTTATTGAGATGTTCATTATAGATTGTTGATAAATATCCTTTACCAAGTTAAGAAATGTTCCCTTTTATTGTAGTTGTGAATTATATGAATACATTTTCCAATGAATGTTCCCTACTTACTTGGATTAAAACTAAACTAAATTTTTCAGAATGTATTATGATTATTTATTTATTTATTTATTTGAGATGGAGTCTCGCACTTGCCAGGGCTGGAGTGCAGTGGCGCGATCTTGGCTCACTGCAAGCTCCGCCTCCCAGGTTCAGGCCATTCTTCTGCCTTAGCCTCTGTAGTAGCTGGGACTGCAGGTGTCCGCCACCACACCTGGCTAATTTTTTGTATTTTTAGTAGAGATGGGGTTTCACCGTGTTAGCCAGCATCAGAATGTATTATTTTTTATATTGGCTAATATTACATTTATTATTTTTGCAACAAGCTTTATAAATGATATTTCACTTAATTTCCATTTTTGGTGTCTTTTTTGTTAAATATAGACAAAATGAACAATTTGAACACAAGTCTATGGAAAGTATGTGAAGTGTGTATGGGGGAATAGTGCGTGTGTGCATGTGTGATGTGTGTGTGTGCGTGTGCATCTATCTTTCTAGGGAGGTTGGATTTATGAGAGAGAGTATAGTTTCATGGCAAATGAGATTGGGGAGAAAGGTTGAAGCTGGATTTTGGAGGCCCTAGAACACAAGCTTAAGAAGTTTGTTCCTTGTTCTGCAGAGAAACTATTTAAGTTTAAGCACAAGAGACACAAAATTTGATTTGTGCTCTGAAAACTAGAGACGAAAAAGTATTGCCTCAAGCAGAGAGATTAAATATGAAAAAAAAAAGAGCAATTAAATTTGGAGCCACTGGATAGCATGACGTCTAAGAAGGGAGTACAAGGAGAGCTTTATGAGCATGAGAGTGAATAAAACAACTATTATGTCATTAGAGACTGTTGAAAAGAAGCTTCAAAACATGTCTTACGGCATTACAAAAACAATAACCGGACTGTTTAAGAAGTATTGCCTTCCTAGGCAGATACTGGTGGAAATTTAGCAATAATGATAAAGAAAATTGAAGTGTTTATCAGGCAGGATTATACTTAGTGGTATGGTGATGACTCATGCACTAAAAGATCAGGGAGGGTAACTTAAATATAATTTGTACATCGAATTTCATCACACAGCAGCAAAGAGATTTTTCTTTCTTTCTTTTTTTTTTTTTTTTTGAGACGGAGTTTTGCTCTGTCACCAAGGCTGGAGTGCTGTGGCCGGATCTAAGCTCACTGCAAGCTCCGCCTCCCAGGTTTACGCCATTCTCCTGCCTCAGCCTCCCGAGTAGTTGGGACTACAGGCACCCGCCACCTCGCCCGGCTACTTTTTTGTATGTTTTTAGTAGAGACGGGGTTTCACCGTGTGAGCCAGGATGGTCTCGATCTCCTGACCTCGTGATCCGCCCGTCTCGGCCTCCCAAAGTGCTGGGATTACAGGCTTGAGCCACCGCGCCCGGCCAAGGTTTTTCAATCTAAACAAATGACAGATGCATTTGTGACTTATTGCCAGAGAATGAGCCCCAGAATATAAACTCAATGTCATTGACGAAAGCAAAGAGATCCTTTAATTCTCTCAAGAATGATTTGTTCTGAGTTGTCCTGCACAGCTACTTCCCTTAAAAATCATTTTTTTCATGAAATATAACACATACGTAGAAAGGTATACAAACATAAATTAATTAGCTCAATTAATTAATGCAAAGTGTAATCTTCTGTAACCATGTATTCAGATGAGACGTGGAATATTAACACTTCAGAAGTGTTGCCTCCACCCAATAGCTACTCTGTGTCTTCTGCAAAATAAACTGTCATACTTACTTTTATGGGAGTCATCTCTTTGATTTTCTTTATAAACTGTTATCTAATAGTGGATCTTTAAACGATATAGCTAAATTTCCCTTTTTTATATTTTTAAGATTACTTTGTTGAGTATGGTTGTAAGCTGTTCGTTTCATTATGGTGGTATTCCATTTATGAGCACACCATAATTTATCTGTTCATTCTAAAGCTGATGGACATAATGCTGCTATGATTCCTGTATATGTCTTTTGGATCACGTATGCATGCATTACTGTGAGGTAGGAATGAAATAGGGTCATGAAGAATAAACGTTTTCAACTGTAGTAGATAATAAATTGTATTTCAAAAAAACTGGAACAATTCATACTCCTAAGAGCAGCATAAAGGAGTTCCTGTTGATCTGCCTGCTTACCAAAACTTGAAATTGTCAATCATCTACATTTTAGCCAAGTGGAGGCTGTGCACTAATAATTCCTTCTCGTTTTGTTTTTCATTTTCCCGATTATAATGAGGTTGTGCATCTGCTCACATGTTTATTGACCATTTAGATATCTTCTTTTCTAAAGTATCTGTTTAGTTCTCTTGCCAATTTTTCTATTGGGTTGTCTTTCTTTGCCATTTCTCATTGATTTTAAGGAGTGCCTTATATATTATAAGCCTTTTGATGATTATGTATGTTAAAAAATCTTCTCTTTCCATGTGGTTTGCTTTTATATTCCTTAAGCTTGTATTTTAATAAACAAATGTTCTTACTTTTAATGTTAATGTAGGCCAGTTTATCAATTTTTACTTTTGTAATTAGTACTTTTTAAAAATTACTAATCATTTTCTTCCCTGTGATCATGAATTTATGTCTTTATTCTAGGTGCTTTATTGTGTTTCTCCTTCCCTACATCTTCCTTTGTCTCACTTTTGCTCACTGGATCTGCAAATGAGTTTTGGCCTCAGCTCTATCTTCTGGAGAAATCAGACAATGTGTTTTGTAATGAGCATATTATATATATATATATAAATAATATATAAAAATATATATATGAAATCAGACAATGTGTTTTGTAATGAGCATATTTTATATATATATGTGTGTGTATGTGTGTGTATGTATGTGTGTGTGTGTGTGTGTATATATTTGTAGTTGCAAGAGTTAATAGAGTGAAAACAGAGTTCCCATACAAAGGGAGGGGACCCAAAGAGCGCAGCCATTGCCAGCTTGAACGCCTAGGTTTATATCCTGATCAGTGTCCCTCCCGCTGTGCTCTCAGGCAATAGATGATTGGCTATTTCTTTACCTCCTGTTTTTGCCTAATTAGCGTTTTAGTGAGCTCTCTTTACTACCTGATTGGTTGGTTGTGAGCTAAATTGCAAGCCACGTGTTTAAAGGTGAATGCAGTCACCTTCCCAGCTAGGCTTAGGGATTCTTAGTCAGCCTAGGAAATCCAGCTAGTCCTGTCTCTCAGTCCCCACTCTCAACAGGAAAACTCAAGTGCTGTTGAGGAGATTGGCCGATGACCACTCTAACTGCTTCCTGCTGAATTAGGGTGTAGCAGGGGTTGTGCAGTTGGATTTCCTTGGGAGGGGTGCCTTTGCTGTCATTAACATTGGAGCATGGGCTAGTAGGCCAGTACAGGGGTCCATGGTAGATCTTAGTCATGGACTGCATCTGGGGCTCCATTTGAAGAACAATTTGTAGTTTTACAGCTTAGATTTTGAAAGAGACAAACTTAGCAAGGAGGTTAAAGATACAGGGATTGAAATGTATGGCCTGCAGTGCAGGGGATTATTTCTTTGGCACACTTAACAGGCCCTGACTATCTACCTGATAGTTTTGAAAAGGCCCGCTCCAGTAAATAATAATTTGGCCCTCTGATGGGTGACGTCAATGCCTAAGTGAAAGGTTTGTGAAGAGTTTTAAGTAATTTCCATTGGTTAGCTGCAGGCAAAAGTATTTTTCCTTCTTCGGTGGCTATAGTCTGATTGTCTCTGCCTTTAAATTGGTACGTTAGGGCATTTCTGCTTAATGTAATTACTGCTATGTTTAGGCGTAAATCTAACAATTTACATGTTTTTTTCTTGCCTGTTCTGTATTTCTTTTGTTTCCTTGTTGCCCTTATTAGGTAATATTTTGTAGTATCTTAGTTTGGAAGACGTATGTATTCTCATTGAATTATCCTGGTCATTTTAGTGATTAAAACATACATCTTTGATTCATTAAAGTCTAATGTTAGTTGAAAATTTTACCCTTTGTTAGACAATGTAAATATCATAGAACATTTCATTTGTCAATCCACCAAAGTTTATACTATTGTTGTTGTGTATTTTGTTTCTCATTACATTTTAACCTACACAAGGCATTATTATTATTATTGTTTTAGGCCATCAATAAGGAAATAACATAAGGAAATGGGAAAAGTTAATAAAGGATGCATTAATGGGAGGATGTCATGGTAAGCAACTGTAGCTCAGTACTGTTCCACAAAGAAACCATGTAGAACACATCTCATAATCATCTCACTAAGTTATGGAGATTTTGGAGCATTTAGCTATCAGCATTCATTCTTTACTGATTGAGAATTGCCCCTGAGTTATTAATTCTCCCATACTTCCATGCTTGCAGAGATGTTGCTCCTATACATGAAAGGTTGTACCTGCTTATAACTGAGTAAGCTTCCAAGGTGCCAGAGAAAGCCCTTAGGCAGAGAAGAAAAGAAAAACAGGCACTTAAGAAAGAAACTATTAGTATGCTGGAAATTGTCTGTGATTGCTCTTGCTATGAAGAAATGGATTAGAGAATGAATCATGATTGCTACAGAGCACCCGTTACATTACCCAGATACACTTATGCCTGATATGTTATTTTCCTCTCTGTTATTGATGCTTCAGGGTGGTGGCTAGCCACGATTTCTTAAAAATAAAAGAAAAGAAAAACCAAAAGACACCCCCCCCCCCCCCATTCCAAAATACCCTTTCAATGGTAGTATTAGTGGAATAAGCCATAGTCTCTACTGCTGCAGATGGTGCCAAGATGATAGAGCCATGAATTGCCTCCATCCTTCATATCCTGGTCACTCTGTTTATGCACCCAATATGTTAGCACTGGGGTGCCTAAGAACATAAGCTGGTTTACCTCCACTGAATGAGTTAGCTTGCGCATCAAGACCTTCAAAATCTCCTCTTCAATAGATATTTCCTGGTAGGCAAGAATGTGAGGCAAAGATCTGCACATTTTGTCTCCTCTTCCATAGGTATGTTCACATGTATCTTCTGCAGACATCCTTGTCTTTCATTCTCCAAAGGTCTATGCTGATTTATCTCCCCCACCTCCTCTGTTTTTGGAAGGGCAGCAGTGGTTATCTGAACAAGGACATGACAGGGAGAAACATCCTTGCATTTTGTGACTCTGAGAATAGACATTATCTGCAATTCCAAACAGGATATTGTGTGGTTTTTGGTTTACTGTGTTGGTGATCAGGGATATTATCAAGGGCTTCACTTGACCCTTAACCATCCTGATGATTGTTACTTCACAGATAAGGAAACTAATGTGACATAATCAGAATGGATATGTTAGTAACTAATTCTGATTATGCACTTAGGGACTGGGGAATCATTAAGAATTGATCCATGGACTCTTTGAAGCAATTAGACTCTCAGTCCAATAGAGGGGCTATTATGGCATTTTGTGTTTCCTAGTATCAGTGTTAGCTCTGATACTATATTCAATTACTCTCAAAGGATCTGGGTATTCCCTTTTCTCCTGTGTAGGTTCTTGGAAAATAGCTATAGGTCCCTCTGGGGCATAATCTAATGTATATTATGTATTCTTGTTTTGGCAGTTGATTTGGAAGTTCCGGAAATCTAGCTTAGAATAAGAGTCAGGTAAGGAATCATGATTTTCTAATAAGATGTGGACACTGACCTTCTGCACACCAGCTCTCTTTAATTGTTACATAAATTGAGCAACACTCTTATTGGCTTTGTCTCTCTTGCTTCCAGGAACAGAATGGCTTATTAGCTGTTGACATACATTTTCGTAGGTCAGGGGCTCCCAGTTGTCACTCTGGTGATTACAGTAATTATATGTACATTGCCTCTAATTATTAAATGCTGTCATTTGGACTTTGCTGTTCCAAAGTCATATCATCCATATTGACACTAGGAAGTTTGTTTCTGTTAAAGAACCTCCTGCCATCATTTCTGGCCCACAGAAAACAGCCTCCCTAAGCTTCTCAATGACATTGAATATATTCTTTATCACCTCAATGAAGGGAGTGTCCTTTAGTCCCTCATGGGAAGGTTTTATGGTCTCATATAATTCATCTACTCCAATCCTTCTACCTTGCAAATCCTTGCTTTTTCTTCAACGTTCTTCTAATACAGCCTGGCAGAGTTGAGTCTAAAATTTTATTTGATTGTGAACTGGATTAGTTAAAAATTTTAAGATTCTTGTTAACAAATGTAAGCTCCTCCAAATTCATTGAAAAGTTGTTGATAGTCATGTTCAGGTTCCTCACATGCATGAATTATTTCTGTCTTTTTGTAAAATAAAAGACAGTCTTGTACTTGTTGAAATATGCTCAGTGACTATTCAAATGTATAAAAGACATGCTGATATTTCTCGCTGTCTCCCTTTTTGTTTCATCATTCCTCTAGTCAAGGGTTTTCCTCTATCACTTTATTTCAACTCTTTCTTGTCCTCAAAGAATTTTTTTTCTCTTGAAAAAAGATGCCTTTGAATGAGAAAGAAATCAGATTAGATTCCATATTCATTAAAGCAAGAGATTTATAAGCAGAATGATAGAGCCTGTCAATCCAACAGATGCGATGTCAGTGAGGCGATGCAGATAAGTGATGACAGAACTCACACTCCTGCTGCATTAAGTCCCCCTTAGGCTTTGCCTACTGCTTTCCTGTTCACTCTGGGCAGCACAACTGAGAACAGGCTATCATACAAGATATGATTTTTAATAATATTGTAAGCAAAGTGATTTTAAAAAGGATACTATCTTTTTCTTCCCAACATTATAATATTGGTTTGCTTCTCTTCTGTAGCATGGAAATACACCAGTCAGATCTCCTGCTATGGGGCTCCAGCTGCTTCCCCTGTGGGTTCATCATTTCATTTATGCCAAGACCATGGTTCCTTCAACTGCTCCCTGCCAATGACTAAGCATGGCAATTGTAAAAAGACAGACTCATTCCAGCAAGATGTGGGACTCTTCCAATAGGCAACTTTGCCTAGGACTGTAGGAGAGTCCAAGGCCCCTCCAGCCCAATTTTCTGTTCTTCTCTCTCTCATGTTTTAGATGTCAGACATGCATCACAGGCTCTTCCTGCCTTTTTCTGTTTCCCCAGTACATTACTTGCATGTTGTATTAGTTATTTAGTGCTGTGTAACAAATTATCCCCAAACTTAGCATCTTACAACAACACAGTTATGATATGCATGGCTTAAATGGGCCCTCTGCTTCAAGGTCTCTCACAAAGCAGCAATCAAGGAGTCAGGCAGTGCTTGGGTGTGATCTGAGGCTTAAATACAGAAGGATCTGCAAGACTTAGTTTCTCATAGGCTATTCTATTGAGGACCACAGACTCTTGCTGACTATTAGTGGCAAGCCTCTCTTAATCCTTTGCCACATGAGTCACCATGATGGTTTGTTTCATAAAAGCTGTAAAGGGAGAGTCTCTTAAGCTGGAAGTCAAACCATTTTGTAGCTTAATCACAGACAAAGAATCCCAGTACCTTTCCATATTCTACTGGCTACAAAAAAGTCACTTGACCAGCCAGTACTTAAGAGGCAGGAATTAAACAAGGCTTAAATGCTGGATAAAGAGAATTATTGCAGGCCATCTTAGAAGCTGACTATTGTTCACATCTAATACCATCTTGATGTCTGCTTCTCAGTGACCTCAAATTAACACATCTTTTCTAAAAACAATATTCTAAAAAACAGTTTTGCTTACTAGGACGTTAAATTGGAACAAGGGATAATCTCATTAAAAATACGAAAAACATTTTTTGGTGTGTGTTAGAAAAAGCTTTCAACAAATTAAATTTAACAGAGTTTATTTGAACAACAACAAAAGTTTCATAAATAAGGCAGCACTCAAAACCAGAAGAGTTTCAGAGAGCTCCACTCTGCCACTGTGGACAGTGAGTATTTATTGACAACGTTGAAGAAAAGTGTAGGAGTAGCTTCATTGGTTACAGCTAGGCTTTTGCCTTGTTTGCATGTGGTTTTCTCAGTCGGCAGCCTATGAATGGCTGGCTGTTGACTGCTTGAGATTAGCTGAGACCTGGCTATGTGTTACAAGAATTAGGTTTCTAAGTTACGTTTTGGTTCATTTATGTTGTAAGTTAGGTTGCAGTTCCTTGTGTAGGAATTCAAAGTATAAAGATAGCCTCAGTCCCATGGCCTCCTGCTTATTTAATTTAACAGCTGCTTAATGTGTCTAGACAAAGGAAATTAAAAAAAAATTATTTTGTGTGAGATATAACATTCTGTCACATTTATTGGCATACTGTCTTCTTTTTCAATAACTACAACTTTTAGTGAATACTTCAGTTTTAGCCCTGGTAAGGAAGGATTACTTACGCATTATAAATTAATAGATTCTCCTATAACTGTGACTATGAGTGGAGTGGAACTCAAACTGAAATTGCTATAGGCAGGAGTACTAGTTCCTTGGTTAGGTAAGCCTATAAGCCTATGGTTTTTTTCTTTCTGCAAGTAAAATGATTTGTTTCACATCAATTGCTCAAACGAATGCTTCAGAGGAATTCCTGCCATTGATGGCACACTTTAAGAATTGATGCAGGGGACTGTGGGTTGCTGGGGTTGAAAGACTATAAAGATTGTGTTGAAATGTACTATGGGCTTCATGAGTTGTGACAAATTATAACGCTATGCAACTAGCAATAAATTAGTTTAAATCCTTGCAATACCAAATTAATTGGGAATTTTTTTTATTTTGGAGAAAATCCAGTGTTATAGAAGGCAAGTAGAAACCACAAAACTCTTACTTTAGATTTTGTGAATTGGAGAACCAAGACATATAGCACCAAAGTCCTTTCTTTTCTTTTAATATGTGAATGGTAGAATAGAGATCACGTTTATGATCTAGAACCCTGACCAATTAACTATTCTTCCTATTATAACAAATCTGTTGTGGATCTTAGAATTATCTATGAGAATTTGACAGTTTGGCACAGTTTTAGGAAAAAAAGTGACCATTGTATCAAAGGAGCAAAGCTCTGCAGAAAGGTAAGAGAATCTAGGAGTAATTCCACAGGGACGTAGGAATTTTTTTTTTAGCTGTGTCTGAAATAGGTATGGGAAGAAAATTTTAAAAACATAATTAGAAAAGGATAAGTTCATACTGACTGTCCAAGGCAGGGGGTTGAAGATTATTAAATGAAATGGTGAAAGTTCATTATATGAGACAATGAAAACTTAGACCAGCTGTGGCATTCCAGAATGCACCCAAAGTAATCCTAGCTGGGCTCTAGGGAATAGCCTGACCTGGGCAGTAATTTCCAGCTCTGACTTAGAATCTCTATTATTGCATTAGTTTTGTGGGTTGGCTCCAGGCATAAATAGTTTACAATGGTGACTATTATTTCCTGTAGTTGAATCCATATTTCTGTGGCCTGCCTTGTGTTTTGGGGCTGCTAACATCCTCTATCATCTTCATGGGGAACCTAATAGAAACTTTCACATCACAGTCTGGACAGCTTGCAGAATAAAAGGCTTGCAATGGGATACATGGTGTTTATGCCAGGGATATTCATTACTCATTGTTACCCGTGGGTAACACATGGAAGAAACTCTTCCATGTGACTAAAAAAACTCTTCCATGTGACTAAAAAAACATCATATAGGATACAGCCTCTTTTATCAGGTGAAATATTTAGTGCCAAAGTGATAGAGAAACAGCTCATGAGTTTGAACTAAAATTTTAGTCAGTTGTACATGTAAGTGGTAGATGAGAGGCAGGATGACTTTGCTTTTATAAGGGTTTACA
Organism: Theropithecus gelada; assembly: GCF_003255815.1. Lineage (NCBI taxonomy): Eukaryota > Metazoa > Chordata > Mammalia > Primates > Cercopithecidae > Theropithecus > Theropithecus gelada. The sequence continues at coordinate 105,011,242 of NC_037672.1, read as the reverse complement.
TAGCCAGTTTATTGTTATTATTATACAAACTTCTCTTTCTTTTCTTGGATTTTGAAACTAAGCCTTAGTCCATTAAATCTTGATTTCACTTTACCCCAGCGTAGACCAACTGAAAAGAATGGATTACAGGTGTGCAAGCTACTATTGGCCTTAGCCCTCAAGGTGACTGTGGGGACCCAGGGCAGCTGGAGCCATTGGGACAATCACCTTGGGCTGGAGGCGACTTGTCCATTTACATTGATGTTTGCCATGCAGTCTTTACCATGTGTGCATTCTCTGCCCATACAATGCAAGTTTGGGAAGTACTGCCCTTTCCTTTGTGTGATCATTTTAGATCACTCTGATTCTCTGAAACCTACTAAGAGAAGTCAAGGGTCATATATGTCATGCTTCACTTTATTGACTATTTCCCACAATTGGCTTTCTTCTACCAAAACTTCCCCTTTTATCTGCCCACACATAAAAATACATATGTCTACTTCTGAGTTCTGAGCATTTCTAATGATAATAAATCCTCAATTTGACTTTATTTCAACAGCTTTTCTTTAGCCAAAATGACTTGCATACCTGTTTAGAGTGTATTAGGAAAATAAAATGTGGGGCAGAAAATGTTGAGATCTAGCTAGACTTCTTGCTATTGGGCCAATTATCTAGCCTCATCTGTATGAAAGAAGTTGATGATCTCCAATTTTTTTAAGCATACTAATGTATGGAGATGCTCAATTTAGTCATGCTACCATCTGGTTATTACTGTTACTGTAAGTGATTAATGATCTTATAACATGTGAAAACACTAATTAAATATTTTAAATGTAGAAAATGTTTGTGTTCATATATTCAACACTGGGCTACTTCACATGATGCACTTTGCTAGTGCTGGGGATTCAAAGTGCCTAATCCATAGCCCTTGCCTCTAAGAAGTTTATCTTCTAGTGTTGAAAGATAATGAACAGAAAGTTATGCTTCATACAGTAAAGTTGATGATAGAGGTGATGTCTACACTCAAGCTTCCTTGTCAAGGGAGGGGTAGATGCAACTTCCCAGGAGGTGCCTTCAATTTAAAAAGGGTGTGAGGAAGACACAGAGGTCTGAGGGCTACTTGTCTTCAGCTCAGCTGGTTGTACATGTACATCCTTTTGCTGCTGTAGTCGAAGCCCTGCCTTTGCCTCAGTGATTAGAATGGACCTGCAGCACTGTTATGCAGTACTGTGGTGGCATCCTTCATTATGTAGTTATGAAATATCCCCTTCTGGGTATGAAAGATGGGTTAAGTTATCCATTTTTATTTATGAAAGTGTACATTGTATAAGATACTAAAGTACAGAGGTCATTTTTGCCTCTGTCTTAGTCTGTTTTGTGCTGCTATTACAGAATACCTAAGACTGGCTAGTTTATGTAGAATGGAGATTGATTTTTGTAGCTCTGGAAGCTGAGAATTCCAGGTAGAGGAACCAACATCTGGTGAGGGCCTTCTTGCTGTGTCATCACGTGGCAGAAGGCAGAAGGGCAAGAGAGCACATGAGAGAGCAAGAGATTGAACTTGCAGCCTCAAGCCCTTTTATAATCAGTGTTAATTCATTGAGGATGGTAACTCTCAGGATATAAACAGTTCCCATTGCACCTACCTCCTAATACTGTATAAACTTTCCAACACATGCTTTTTGGGGAACACATTTGTATTAGGCCATTCTTGCATTGCTGTAAAGAAATACTGGAGACTGAGTAATTTATAAGAAAAGAGGTTCAATTGGCTCACGGCTTTGCAGACTGTACAGGAAAGGTACTGCTGGCATTTACTTCTGGGGACTCAGTAAGCTTTTACTCATGGTGGAAGGTGAATCAGAACAAGCACTTCACATAGCAAAACCAGGAGCAAGAGAGAGTGGTGAGGAGGTGCCACACACTATTAAATGACTAGCTCTCACGAGAACTCACTGTCATGAAGACAGCATCAAGTGGTAAGGGATCCTCCCCCATGCTCTAAACACCTCCCACAGGCCCCACATCCAACACTGGGGATTACAATTCAACATGAGATTTGAGTGGGGACAACTATCCGAATTGTATCAACATTCAAACCATAGAAGCCTGTCATACTTGCCATCTGTCATTTGCCATTGAGGATGCTGAGTTATATTTTCTTTGAATTATTTAAGGCAAGTGTAGCAATTCAGGAGAGAATGATTGCTACCAGGAATTAATGCTGTAGATACAGGAAAACCTTAATAATCTGAAAGAAAGGAGAGGATTCTCTGAATGACAGAAACAATTTGAATTAGAGAATATCTTTTTTTTTTTTTTTTTTTTTTTTTTTTTTTTTTAAGACAGGATTTCACTTTCTTACTGAGGTGGGAGTGTAGTGGTGCGATCTTGGTTCACTGCAAACTCTACCTCTCAGGCTCAGGTGATCCTCCCACCTCAGCCTCTTGAGTAGCTGGGACTATAGGCATGTGCCCGGCTAATATATATCTGTATTTTAAGTAGAGACAGAGTTTCAGCATGTTGCCCAGGATGGTCCTGGGCTCCAGGACTTAGGTGATCCCCCCACCTAGGCCTCCCAAAATGCTGGGATTATAGGCATGAGCCACTGTACCTGGCCAAGAATATCTTTTCAAAATGCAATTTTGTTATTTCCAAGTAAATCTAGTATCACAACTGCCAGGAAACAACACTAATAGCGTTAAAAGTCTGGGCTCTTAACCCATACCCTTCTGGGGGTATAATCTGGGGTTTACCAGTTACTCTCTGACATTGACCAATATGTTTAACTTTTTAATGTCTTTCTCTCTCAGTAGTTCATCTGTGAAAATGTAGGTTTGTATTAGTACATTCTAAGAAGATTAAATGAAACACATGTTTAAAGCACTTTGAAAAGTGCTTGACTTTTGAAAGCACTCAATAAACACTAGCCTTAAAATTTGCCTTTGTAGAGCCCTTTACTCAATGCAGTTTCGTGTCTTGTATCTCATTTGATCTAATTTCACCACAATATGTTATTAAGTGGTTTTTGCTAATCAAGGCTCAGAAAGGTTAAGTGGGTTGTCCAAAGAGAAGTAGTTAATTAAGTACAGATTCAATATTCATACTCTTATGCCCCAGCAAACTCACAATTAAAGAGATTTAACATTATGGTTTGCAGATTCTTCTAGGCCTGACCAAAGCACTTTGGTTCTCCTGTCATGTCTTAGTCTGGAAGTATTTTAATTCATTTTTTAAATAAATATCATTGTCATCAGCTCTAGTGCAGCATCTTATTGGACTCGGATTCTGGCTGGGTCATAATCTCATTGAGGCCAGGATTGTGCACAGGTTTTGTATCTCTTTTGTCTTTTAGAGTGCTCAGTTAAGATTCAGTTCCACTTAGTCAGACCTTAAACTCAGTGATATGGTTTGGCTGTGTCGTCACCCAAATCTCATCTTGAATTGTAATCCCCATGATCCTCACTTGTCTAGGGAGAGACCTGGTGGGAGATGATTGGATCATGGGGGCAGTTTCGCCCATGCTGTTCTTGTGATAATGAGTGAGTTCTGATGAGATCTCCTGGTTTTATAAGGGATTCTTCCCCCTTCACTCCTCACACTTCTCTCTCCTGCTGCCTTGTCCAGGGGGAAGTGTTTCTTCCCCTTCTGCCATGATTGTAAGTTTCCTTAAGCCTCCCCAGCCATGTGGAACTGTGAATCAATTAAACCTCTTTCCTTTATAAATTGCCCAGTCTTGGGTATTTCTTTGCAGCAGTGTGAAAATGAACTAATACACTCAGAATATGTAAGTAATAAATAAAAGAATAATGTCAGATTAAAATGGAAGTAGTATTGTTTCATATGCAGTTTTCCTATGCAAAAGAAGTGGAATAATGGAAGTAGAATTATAACCTTCATTAGGAAACCAAAATTCCTAAACTTGGCTACTGCGTGAAATACAACTGCATGAAATAGAGCTAAAATAGAACCTTGTAACTCTATTTCACGAAAATTCAAAAATGAACATTTGTACCCCGCACTCATTCTCAGAGAGAAGCACCTTTAATCTTTCAGGGCTCCGAGTTCCTGGCAGGCTGCTCTTGGCCCAGCATCTTCATTTTTTCAGTGCTCCCAAGCCAGCATCCTCACTTTGATTTTGTGTACTTTCAGCATCATCAGAGGCATCCTGTAGGTTTGCTGAGCTAGTAAGGTATTTACGTTTGTCAGTTATTTATCATTTTTGCTAGTTACCTTAGAAGGTACAATAATTATTTTTATTAGTCCACAGTTGAAAAACTTGCATGAGTTTTGAATAATGGGCCACATTATTAATTTCCCTGTAAGCCTGTTATTTTGCAGAATGGAAAGATTCTTAGTAGCACATACGGATATTGTAGAAGAAAAGCCTGCAAAATCATCCTTAGTTTCCAATACAGTCCCATTTTCCTTATCTGAAACCAGTAGGGTCAGGTATATTTTGCAATTTTTATATATTTGTTGAGTTTTAAAAAGGCAATAGGTGCATAGACTGTATATTATCTATAACCAGCACATTGTAATCAAATACATTAAAGTAAGTGGGGTAAATTAATATTGTAAATAGCTTCAAGTGAGTTTAGTTCACATTTTACCATCAAATGAGTTATAAAAAACACGTTTGGTTTTCAGAGCTTTTTGGAATTGACTGCCTAGGCATCTCTTGGAGTTACTTGTATTCCACTGCTCTGGCTCCATAGTTACATCATGCCCTGTGAAGGCTGAGCTCCTCTGGGAGGGAGCAAGCTTCCTAGGCTGTCTCTGGAAAGGCAAGAAATGAGCTGCTAACCTCTGGCTTTCTGCCAATTCTGTTTGGGCAATTCAACCACACTCTTCCATCTAAGGTTCAACCCTGGCTGGGAGTGAGAAAACAAGGACACTGCATTGGACTTTCTTTCCTTTTCTGTGTTTTTCTATTGGCTCCTTCTCTCTGGTCTAGAAGGGCTTCCTCCCCCATGCCCCATGGAGACTTCTCTTATGTCATGTTCTCTTCCCCTGCTATTCTATGACTTACAGTAAGATCTCTAAGTTCCAGGGAAAACCCCTTGCTCAAAAAGACAAACCTTATGAATAGAATAAACCAATCTAAGACTTCACATTGACTTGTTTGTTTGAGGCTGGGTTCCACTTACCCCAAGAATAAGAGATTATCAGAAATAAAAATGTTTTAGTTTAGTATTTAAAAATATTGTGCACATTTCGTCATGATACAGTTTAAAAGTGAATCACATGACTATATGTTTCATATATACATATGTGTATGCTTTTGTGTGTGTGTGTATATATATACACAAACATTTATATCTCGGCATAGAGCTTCTAGATGATATGAGTTCATGACAGAATGGAGCCTTATATTAGTACCTTTTAGCATAAGAGCCATTTTACGTATTAAACGTTTAAAAAGTTTTATGAGCATCCCAGTTTCAGGATTATTCTAGTTGAAAGAGTAGCAAATTGAAAGTATTTTATTTAGCAGTGAGATAGGGATCTCTGTCTCCTCAGTCTGGTGTCTCCTTTAATTTCATGTTTAGTGAATTCTAGAGATTTTATATATATATTTTTTTTCGAGGTAATTTTTTTAACTTTTATTTTAAGTTCAAGGGTACAAGTGCAGGTTTGTTACATAGGTAAAATGGTGTCACGGGAGTTTGTTGTACAGATTATTTCATCACCCAGGTATTAACCCTAGTACCCATTAGTTATTTTTTCTGATATTCTTCCTCCTTCCACCCTCAAGTAGGCCCCAGTGTGTGTTGTTCCCCTCTATGTGTCATTGTATTTTCATCGTTTAGCTTCCACTTACAAGTGAGAACATGTGGTATTTGGTTTTCTGTTCCTGTGTTAGTTTGCTAAGCATAATGTTTCCGGCTCCATCCATGTTCCTGCAAAAGACATGATCTTGTTTTTTTTTATGGCTGCATAGTATATCATGGTATATCTGTACCACATTTTATTTATCCAGTCTATCATTGATGGGCATTTATGTTAATTCCATGTTTTTACTATTATGAATAGTGCTGCAATGAACATATGTGTGGATATGTCTTTATAACAAAATAATTTATATTTATTTGGGTATGTACCCAGTAATGGGATTGCTGGATCAAGTGGTATTTCTGTCTTTAGGTCTTTAAGGAATTGCTACACTGTATTCCAACATGACTGAACTAATTTATACTTCCACCAACAGTGTAGAAGTGTTGCTTTTTCTCCACAACCTCACCAGCATCTGTTACTTTTTGACTTTTTAATAGTAGCCATTTGACTGGTGTTAGATGGTATCTTATTGTAGTTTTGATTTGCATTTCTCTAATTATCAGTGATGCTGAGCTTTTTTGCATATGCTTTTTGGCCACATGTGTGTCTGTTCATGTCCTTTGCCCACTTTTTAATAAGGTTGTTTGTTTTTGTCTTGTAAATTTCTTTAAGTTCCTTATAGATTCTAGATATTAGACCGTTGTTGGATGCATAGTTTGCAAATAGTTTCTCCCATTCTGTAGGTTGTCTGTGTACTCTGTTGATAGTTTCTTTTCTGTGCAGAAGCTCTTTAGTTTAATTAGAACCCATTTGTCAACTTTTGCTTTTGTTGCAATTGCTTTTGGTGTCTTTGTCATGAATTCTTTGCCTGTGTCTGTGTCCTGAACGGTATTGACTGGGTTGTCTTCCAGGGTTTTTATAGTTTTGGGTTTACATTTAAATCTTTTATCCATCTTTAGTTAATTTTTGTGTATCATGTAAGGAAGGGGGTCCAGTTTCAATTTTCTGCTTATGTTCAGCCAGTTATCCCAGCAGCATTTATTGAATAGAGAGTCCTTTCCCCATTGCTTATTTTTGTCAGGTTTGTCAAAGATCAGATAGTTGTAGATGTGTGGTCTTATTTCTGGGTACTCTATTCTGTTCCATTTGTTTATGTGTTTGTTGCTGTACCAGTACCATGCTGTTTTGGTTACTGTAGCTGTAGTGTAGTGTGAAGTTGGGTAGCATGATGCCCCTGCTTTGTTCTTTTTGCTTAGGATTGACTTAGCTATTCAGACTCTTTTTTGGTACCATGTGAATTTTAAAATAGTTTTCTCTAGTTCTATGAAGAATGCCAATAGTAGTTTAACAGGAATAACACTGAATCTATAAATTGCTTTGTTCAGTGTGGTCATTTCAATGATATTAATTTTTCCTATTCATGAGTATGGAATGTTTTTCCATTTGTTTGTGTCATCTCTAATTTCTTTGAGCAGTGGTTTGTAGCTTTCTTTGTAGAGATCTTTTACCTCCCTAGTTAGCTGTATTCCTAGGCATTTTATTCTTTTTGTGGCAATTATGAATGGGAGTTCATTCCTGATTTGGCTCTTGGGGGGACTGTTGTTGGTGTATAGGAATGTTAGTGATTTTTGCACATTGATTTTGTATCCTGAGACTTTTCTGAAGTTGTTTATCAGCTTAAGAAGCTTTCAGGCTGAGACAATAGGGTTTTCTAGATATAGGATCATGTCATCTGCAAACAAGGATAGTTTGACTTCCTCTTTTCCTGTTAGGATGCCCTTTTTTTCTTTCTGTTGCCTGATTGCCCTTGCCAGAATTTCCAGTACTATGTTGAATAGGAGTGGTGAGAGACAGCATCCTTGTGTTGTGCCAGTTTTCAAGGGGAATGATTCCAACTTTTGCCCAAGTGAGAGAATTAGCTGAGGTGTCTCTTGCTTACTCAGTATTTCAAAAATCAGGACTAGTCAGTACACACACATAAGTATATACATGACCAAACTAAAAGTGAATTATTTGGCCACTTTTGGGGAGAGTTGAAAGTTTTGGGAGTGGGTATAGGAAGGTATTGGGGGAGCTGCATTGCTGAAATAGTCAAGTTTATGTAACCCAGAACTTTCAGGAAAAATCCCTTCAGGAACTGTGGGCCTGTTTGTGTAAGGAGGAGACAGTGCCCCCTCATTATTAGTATGATCGCTTCAATACACATTGTCTGTGAATGGTGGATAGAATCCACTGCCAACATTTGCGGGATAAAATATGTGGCTCGACAACCACAGGGAAAAGAACTATTTCCCAGGTTTTCTCCTCTAGCCATAATAATATTACGTGGATCAGAGATTTTGAGCCCCACTTCCTGTTAATATGAAGGGAGGATATGATGAGTTCTGACAAATAAACCCACGTGTTTTAAATATAGTGTGTTGGAAACTTGGAAGAGGGACATCCTAATAGTGCTGCATTGTTTTAAGAATGAGAAGCAGGAACCTGGAGAAAGGAGGAGACAATTGTATTCATTTGACACTGTGCTGCTGGTGGATTTATATTATCTTTTCAAAGCATGGTGGAGACTCTTTGTTGGGCTCTGTGCTTCAAAGCAAACCAGAATAAAGTAAGGGCCATTTTAATTCAATTTAAAAAGATTGTTTCACCCCTCTTAAATCTCCTCATAAAACACATTAAAGAGAAATTGGCACCAAATCATGGGCATCAGGGTGAGCATTCTATTGTCTTTCACATTTGTTAGAAGTTGTTTCTTTTATATACATTTTAAGCACATATTTTCAACACATTTTATATAAGCTTACATATAAGCTCATATAAATCTCCCTATATTAAATCTTTGAATCTACTTTTTCCTTTATATCCGTTATTTTTTGCCAGTTCTTTCTTCTTCTCCTGCTCTCTTTATTCCCATAGCTTTACTGATTTCAAAGAACACAAATGAATATGCAAAAATAAAAGAGGAAGAAATGAAGATTCCTTGCCTTCTGCATTCCTAAGCAGTCAGTTTTCTGCCTTGCACATAGCATGGGGTTGGGGAGGGGTGTGGGTTAGAGAGCAGAGCTGTGAAGGCAGGGTGCCTCGGTTTAATTTCCGGTATCAGTATTCAACGAGTAGGTGAGCTTGAGCAAGTGACTTAACTTCTCTGCTGCTATACCTTGTGTGTAAAGTCAGGATAGTAATCGAACTAACATTTTTTGGAGAATGATGGTGGTCTGAGGATTAAATGACATAATCCACTAAAAATTCTTAAAACAGTATCCTAAACAAAGAAAACACTAAAATGACCTGGTACTACTTTCTCTAAGTCTAGAATTATCTATTTGAATGCATGTTCTTTTCCTTTTTTGTCAGCTTTGTAATTTCACTTTTTGCCCCATCTCTTTCCCTATGTTTTGACCTTATAACTGGGCTCAGCAGATGATGGAGAGTAAGATTGACTGAGTTACATGTTTAGAGAATAGAAGAGTGATTGAGAATGGTTAGTCCTATGCCAGTCATCTGTCCAGGCTCCTCTGTCCTCGGAGCCTGCATTCTAAGGGAACCACAGGAAGTTTATAAACAAGGTAAATTCAGAATGTCAAGTACACAGATGGAAACAAAACCATGATGAGATGGAGATTCACAGGGGTGGAATGGATGTACATACTTTAGATCAGCGGTCCCCAACCTTTTTGGCACCAGGGATCAGTTTCATGGAAGACAATTTTTCCATGGACCAGGGGGTGGGGGGAATATCAGATTCTCATAAGATTCTCATGTGCAACCTAGATCCCTCACACACGGAGTTCACAATAGTGTTCGTCTTCCTGTGAGAATCTAATGCTGTCCTGCTGATCTTACAGGAGATGGAGCTCAAGTGGTAATGCTGGTTCACCCATTCACTGACTGCTGTGTGTCCAGGTTCCTAACAGGTCACAGATTGGCATCGGTCCACAGCTCAACGGTTGGAGACCCCTGCCTTAGATGAAATGGTTACAGAAACTCTCTCTGAGCAAGTGACATTTGAACAGAGATCTAAATGTTGAGAAGGAGGCAGCCATGCAAAGTTTTGGTAGAAGACCATTCCAGGTAGACGGACATTACAGGGAAAGGAACCAGAGATTAGCAGGTTAAAGGGTCCTGAGACACACTGGCTTGGGTGGTTCAAGGAATACAAAGAATAACCAGCATGGCTAGAGCATAATGAGCAAGAGACAATGTGGCCAGAGGCAAGATTAAAGAGAGAGGCAGAAGTCAGACTACGTGACCTTGCAAATTAGGTTAAGGGATTTGGATTTAGTGCAGGGTTTCTTCACAGCAGTGCTATAAACATTTAGACCAGATTTGTTGTTGTGGGATTGTGTTGTCCTGTGCATTGTAGGATGTTTCACAGCATCTCTGGTCTCTATCCACTAGAAACCAGTAGCGTTCATTCCTGAGTTCTTACAGTTAAAAGTGTCTGTAGACGCCGGGCGCGGTGGCTCAAGCCTGTAATCCCAGCACTTTGGGAGGCCGAGACGGGCGGATCACGAGGTCAGGAGATCGAGACCATGCTGGCTAACACGGTGAAACCCCGTCTCTACTAAAAAATACAAAAAACTAGCCGGGCGAGGTGGCTGGCGCCTGTAGTCCCAGCTACTCGGGAGGCTGAGGCAGGAGAATGGCGTAAACCCAGGAGGCGGAGCTTGCAGTGAGCTGAGATCCGGCCACTGCACTCCAGTCTGGGCGACAGAGCGAGACTCCGTCTCAAAAAAAAAAAATAAATAAAATAAAATAAAAGTGTCTGTAGACATTGTCTAATGTCCCTGGGCAAATTGCCAGGGGCTGAGAACCCCTAATTTAGTGTATTTTCAGTAGAGAATAATATGATCTGATTTACATTTTAAAAATATAATTTTGGCCAATTTGTGGAGAATGGAGTATAGAGTAAGGACTCAGTCAATGTATGTTGAGTGAACAGATAAATTTATTATGGTTGTTCCAGTACAACCATTGCTACCATGAACAGTTACAGGATATAAGATCCACAGTCAATATAATAATGGCTTTGGCTTCATTTTGGATAATGAGCTGTATGTAAGACATTGTTGGCTATTGGAAGTTGATACTGTCAATAGCGTAGGACAGTCCTTCATTGTCCTTACTACAGACTGAATAGTCCTTAAGTGCAGACGGAATCATTAGTTTATTTTACATTACAGGGAAGTCCTGAAACTAATAAAGTTTAAATTTCACATTCCTTCAATTTCAGATGACTAGGTCTCATCCTAAACCTGATTACAGAAAAACATGAGTGTAAGTTCATACTTGGACTATTGTCTGGGCAAGCAGTTTATTTCCAATAATAGATTAAAAACCATCTTCTTTTTTGTTCTGTATTCTAAAATATGTTCTCTCTGAGCACCCAAATCTTTTAACCTGAGTTTATAAAATCGGCTTGCATCCAGTGTGTTCTTTTTTTCCAAACAATTTTTAAAATTTGGAATAATTCTTGAGGCTAATCATTGTATTATATCCGTCTGCCCACTAAGGAATCAAAAGTGTACAGAAAAGACAGAAGACACAGTACGCTAGTGATAAATGAATGGCAAAATGTTTGGAGGCTCCAGTTTGAATATTTCTCTGTTTTTTTCTGGAGGATGAAGAACTGTGCTGGATATCTCATAAGAATTGATTTTACTATGATGTGTGTTTACTTTCTCCATCCACAGATTAGAAATATCACAAATAAGTGTTTCTTATGATATTTTCACTTATTTTATTCTAGCTCCAGGAAAAAACAATATATGTGAAATACGTAACTATAAAAGACCCCATCTGAAAAATGATAAGTCTTCGGGGATGTTTGAGTCATTTTGAGATTTAGGTAAAAGCTAAAGTCTTCCAATTTTTTTGTTACACCTAAATTATAATTGGCTTCAGGTGGTTGCATTGGTTTGTCAAAGGATTATCATTCCCAGAGCTTCTCTTGGTTCATGATATCTGGGTACTTTGGTGAACTCTACTACCTTACATAAAGTGTCTTTTTTGAAAAAAAAATTTTTTTTTAAGTTGATTTATGTTAGAAGTTAGTTTGAAGGGGGAAAAAACTGTGGCAAAGGAAATAAAAACATTAAATGTGATCAAATTTCTTAAATTGAACTTTGTTAAACTCAAATGAGATTTCTAGCAAACATTGAGAAAGGGGAGTATTCTTTATCAGTGACTGGAGAGCATTCTATAGGAAAATGACATTTTTTTTCATTGTGTGTGTGTGCATGTGTGTGTGTGTGTTTGTGTGTGTAGGTCTCATTCTGTCGCCTAGGCTGCAGTGCAGTGGTGTGATCTCGGTCAACTGCAACCTTCACCTCCCGGGCTGAAGTTATTCTCCTGCCCCAGCCTCCCGAGTAGCTAGGACTACAGGTATGTGTGACCCTGCCCAGTTAATGTTTGTATTTTGTAGATATGGTGTTTTGCCACATTGCACAGGCTGTTCTCGAATTCCTGGACTCAGGCGATCAGCCTACATCATAATCTTTTTCAATTATTTGATAATCCTCAGTGAACTGCACATCTATTAAAATAATTTAATATAACAATGCCTCCTTTGTTGTTTAAAATTATTGTATAATTTTCTATATATCTACTTTATTCCAGTTTAAATATAACAACAAAATACCATTGAATCATGGATAAATCTTCCATAGTACTAGAAAGAAATAAATGTTTTCTGCCTAACTCCAGTTAGGTAAATAAGTAGAGGCATTTAATAAGTTATCTGCATTTTCTAGTTTCTCACATGCTTTTTAAGATGAATAAACAAACAAATAAATACTGAATGTTCTAGGCTGAAGCAATTTCAAATAAGGTATCATTATTTGAGTTCTACTCTAAGCCAAAAAATAATGTTTTGCAATCACTTTTGTTTCAAAAAATCACTAGATTTTTTGCCCTCATTTTTATTTCTTTCCCTGAAAGGAACATAAAATACTTTGTTCATGCTGGGATCCAAGAATCATTATCAAGGTTCTGTTTCCAGTTTAATAAAATGTATATTTTCATTGGGAAATTCCAACCCAACTAATTGTCTTGGAACATAAAATGTGATAGGTGTGACCTAGTTATATGAAGCCTGTTTGTTCTTTCTTTGGGTTTTATGCTCCTTACTGTGGACGGGCAAGAAAAAGCTCACATGTGAGTGTTCAACAGTAGAAAAAATATGAAGGTTTGCATGGGGTATTGTGGTCACCTCAGGGAAAAGGGGCTAAGTCGTCTAGGGGACTGGAGACTCCATGTAATGAAGAGATGGCAAGAACAATGTAAATGAGGAAATGGGTTGTGCCCATTACAGGGAGAAAGGAACATTGAACGATTTAACTAAAATTTCTTAAGATAAAGTAATCCTTGTGACATGAGAGATAAAGATTGAACTGATTATATTTTTAAATTAAAAGACACAATCAGTGATAATATGTGCTAATGAAATTAAGAGACCAGATATTTGTGTTTGTTTTTTTTTTTTTTTTGGTCATGAAGTTTGAATAATTAGTTTCACCACACATCCCAAGTAGATCCCATATCTGGAAATATGCAATTTACACTGTCTCTTTGCCAGCATATCACAAAGTCACTGGAGAACGTGCTCCCTGGCTCTCCCAGTTCTTTTATCTGGTTTCCTGCTCCCTTCTCATAGGAGTTCCTCAAGGGGGCCTGCTCTGTCACCCACCCCCAACCCCAACCAGCTCAGGTTCTCCAGTGAGAAGTTCTCACAGTTCCCTGCACTTTTCTATAAGTTATCCCACATGTGTTTAAATATTTACGTTGTAATTATTTATTAATGTCTAGCTTCCCTCATAGACTATATGATCTATCAGGGCTAGAGATTTTTTTTTTTTTTGGTCGTATTTGCCATAAATGTCTCCATTTCTTGAGTCCATGCTTGTCTCTTGTGGCTCTAAACTTTGCTATGTATAAATAAATGACACATTTCTTATTCCACCACATTTAAAACTGTCCAAACAGGTATTGTACTAAAACTTATGTAGTTTTTGTCTCTAGGTAAAATTTTTCTTCTTTGTATTTTTGGATCCTGAGCTAAGCTGTACTCTGCTCTTTGATTGTGCTTCTCATTCTAATTCATTTTTAAATAAAAAAAATAAAGTTCTGTAATCCAGAGTATAGCATTGGCTTTTCAAAATTGAGAACAGCTGCATGTTACAATAATTCAGTTCACAGTATTAGTGGAATGTACAAAATACTGTATTTTTCTTCTGACCTCATTGTAAGCCTCTGGAAAAATAATGCACACCTGTCTGTCAGTTTCAGAATAAACAAAAATGATCAAGAAACTTTATTTCACAGCTAGTCATATACTGAGTTCATGTTTAAAATTTTATTACTGCACGTAACTTTATCTAAGAGAGAGATTGACTGTGGGCCACGGATGGGAAGTGATTCACATCAAGTTGCAAAAGAATGTAACTTGACCACGAGGCAGAGTGTCTATGTTAAAGCCAAAATGTCTTTGCAAAAAGTTAACCCAAATTTGGATCTACTATAAAGTATACAAACTGAGAAGAGAATAAAAATTCTTCATTTTGGAATTTAGGGATGGGAGAAAGATATAAGCACATATTTAATGGTCTTTTATATTGACACTCTGGATTCATTTTTCCCCTCCTAAAACAAAACCAGATAAACCAAATAATTATTCTATGACCTAGGATTGACTTTCTGTAAATGTACATTTTACTGATAAGTTATAAATAGTTTACGATGATTTTAAATTAAAACCAGAAGTTAAATTTAGAGCATGGAAGAGATAAATAAGTTAACTTTCAAAAATGTAGTGTTTTAAACTGCTTTATCATATATCAAATCAAAAACTCTCCAAGGACTCTCTCTGGCTGTGATCAGAGATATTCTTAGCACAGCCTTTGTCTGTTCTGGTAGCTGGAATCTATGAGCTTTTGCTTTGGTAATTTTACAGTCACTGGGGCTATTTATATGGAAATATCCATTCTGGCTCTCACATTAATAATTGTTAATGATATGAGAGTTAAAAGTAGGAGCTTAAGTCCCAGGGCATTTGGAGACATTACAATAGATTGAAAAAGTCCAAAGCATAGGTAATTGCATATCAGTGGTGTTTGTAATGATCACAGGGGACAAATAATTACATCTAAAGGATTGGGGATAAGATTAAGTCTGGGAATAACTAAGTGTGCTAATGACTGGTGGATGAACAAGGCTTTGACGCGGAGGAGTGTTAAAAACCAAGCCCTGTGGACTTAAAATATTGGCTCCTCTGAATCTTTTGGAAAGCCTGGAAGAAATAGCAGGGGCTTCTAAAATCTAGGCCTCTATTTAAGTCAAGCCTCTGCCATGGTCTTTCTTGTGCAGTGCAACCTTTGGCAAATTACTGGCCTTCTTTACTCTCAGTTGCCACAGCTATAATACGGGTTATTCAAGTCAGTATTAAATGTTACAGTGTAGTTAAGTAACTGGCACATAGAAGGTGCTCAATAGATGATGTCTATTGTTTAAGAGATAGTATAATGGAGTGGTTTAATGTCCTTGCTTTATTACTTACTAGCTTTCCCATAAGATTATTAGTTTCTTAAAGTTTTTCCTTCACTGGTAAAATAGGAAAAATAATACCAAAATTGCAGACCTGTTTAAGGAACAAAATGAGTTAATGCATGTGACATCTTAACATATTACCTGGTGTGTGGTTAGCTCTAAACAGATTTAATTATAATTATTAATATAATCACAAGAATGATCAGTAATATCATTCATTTGGCCTTGATATGCCTCAGTTTTTATTTGTCTCTAAAATTAGATTTCTCTAGAGCATTTTTGCTCATCAAGAGAAGTCTAGCCATTAGCTTTTGTTAGGAATGAAAACAAAGACTATAGGAAACTGGACACCCTGCCCAGTGGGAATGTGGCCCTTCTGGTTTATGGAGAGGGATAAGAAATGGGAATAATAGATGTTATTGTTTTCAGTGAAATACTATATTGTTTCCTGTTTTAAAAGTGCTTTAAGGAAAAGAAATGCTAGGCTAAGTCCTGAAGACCTAGAAATTTTGATTTTTTTTTTTAAAAGGTTTTACTTTTATTTCAGTCATTTCTGTTTTTCTGTCACCTATTGAGTGTTTCAGGAAATGGCTTTTTGTTTCATTTAATTTATGCACACATCGGATTAGGTGTGTGTTACGCCTATCATGACCTCAGAAATGGTCCATGCCAGCTAATCACCATCCTAAGTTTTACTGACCAGTTTCAAACATATAAAACAAGACCTAGTAGAGAATATAAGCAGCATTAACTAGTTAGCTAACTAGCCCCAAACCTTCCTGTGCAGCCAACAAAATACTTTCAAAAGTATCTGCAGTTACCTGAGTCTTTGAGGTAAACATTGCATTAAGGGAAATAATTCTTTTCCATTCATATCTTTGCATTTTTAGACTCATTTGTATCTATTTAGTGGGCTAACCCATGATCATATACCTGTAAGGAGGATCCTTATCATTTGTTATCATTGCTAGGGCTCTCCAAATGCCACCACACAGAAAAGTAAAGTAACTAATCAATAGGTACTATTCTTAATTGCAGAGTTATTATGCTGTGGTCTAAAGTGTACATCTACAACTTGCCCATACTGAACACAAAAGGAGGAAACAATGTTGCATGGGAGCAAGATGTAGAGGAGGAACAATATCTTCTCTTCACCTACCCTCACTTCATGGCTGAGGCCTCCATAGCAAACAATGGATTAGCAAGAGGAAGGCATACACATTACTTTAATATAAGCTTTAAATGACACAGGAGACTTTATAAAGAAATGAAGATGTGAAGAAACAATTAAACGTTAGTTTAATAATAGTAGGTTTCATGAAGAGTGGAGAGTTGTGGAAAAATCTGATTGAGCAGGAAGGGTCTGATCTAATGATAATAAACTGGGGGACCTTGGGAAGACCCAGTTGCCCAGATTCTTCTCTGTGCCCTGTCAACCTAAAGGAAGAAATGGAGGCAATTTAGGATAGAGAGTTTATTTGGGCTAAGGTCGAGGACTGCAGCCCACAAGACACTTTCAAGTTGCCCTGGGAAGCACTTCAGAGAACAAAAGAGAGACTCAAACTTTTAAAGAAAAATGGATGAATCTGGATGGAGAGATTACAAAATTGTTTTTCAGGAATTCTCATTGGCTTTCAGAAATAACATTGTTTAACAATTGGCTATACATTGTTGAACTGTAGTGGATTTTCAGTTAGAATGTCTAGTGTATGGCATTGTTAGATTAATTTATAGATATTTGTGGCATCAGTTGGTTTAGTTCCCACATAGTAAGTGCTTTCAAAATGATTACTTAGCTCAAGGACGGGGGTTAAAGTGGTATATGACTGCTGTCTCATTTCCATGCCTCTCTGGGTCTGACAATTTAAAGAGGGCTAGCATTCCTCAGAAAAAAAGTTTATTTTCTTTCTCAGCCTCTTCCTGTCAGGGATAATAATATTCTTTCCCTTTTTGCTGATGACATGGGGATGGGGAACCTCTCTCGTATGGGTGCTGTGACTTGCTTCAGGGGTAGGTCAGAAAAATCTTTCTACGTTTTATGACTTTCTTTATGGGAGAAGGGCTGAAGTCAGAGAGACCTGTCTGCTTCCTCTCTTTTCTCTAGCTTAGAATACTCAGTATGCCAAAGTGGTGGGATTTTGCGGGAGTGTGTCCTGAACTCCATCAGGGACAAGTAGAAAAATTATTGGAGGTACTATTTTTACCTTTTAACATTTTCTGAGTGTCAGCTATGACCCTGAACTTTAAGCGGGCAACCATATGCAATTTCACATCCAGGTGGTAGAATTAGGTGCCTTTGGAAACTGTGAACTCTTTCCAGGATCCAAGTCTCTGTTTAACACTGTATGCCTTTGGCAGTGGGACAAATTGGAGAAGATAGAGAATTTCCACAGACTATTCTGGGTTACAATCACTTAATGTGGGGATGAAAGGCATGTAAATAGGCTGCATTAAGAGGTTTTGTTTGTTTTCATTTCTCTGTTTTAGGTTGTTATAGGAAAAAAAATGTTCAGATATCAGCCACTTCATATGATCGGCCTCGTAATTTATGACCAAGTGTGTTAAGTTTTGTCTTACTCTTATGAGGCTCACTGAATGAAAATGTAACATGAAAAGTAAAATTATGCCTGGGCGCTGTGGCTCATGCCTGTAAACCCAGCACTTTGGGAGGCTGAGGCGGGCAGATCAACTTGAGGCCAGGAGTTTGAGATCAGCCTGGCCAATATGGTGAAACCCTGTCTCTACTAAAAATACAAAAAATTAGTTGGGCATGGTGGCACATACCTGTAATCTCAGCTACTCAGGAGTCTGAGGCATGAGAATTGATTGAACCCGGGAGGTTGAGGCTGTAGTGAGCTGAGATAGCACCTCTGCACCCCAGCCTCGGTGACAGAGTGAGACTCTGTCTCAGGAAAAAAAAAAAAAAAAGTAAAATTAGAAGGTCATTTTCTCAGTCAATTGTTAGTAACATCACTGTTACTGGTCTACTGTTCTATCTGAACTGTGAGGACTTTGAACACAGAAATTGGTTTTATCTTTCAGGTCTCAGCTCAGCTCAAATTCAACTTCTGCAGAGAAGGATTCTGAGACTCTCCTCCCCATCTGTTTTTTCTCAAAACAACATGTTATTTTATTTTATAATCCATATTACAATTTATTAATTATAAGGAATATAATTTACTGGTGTGGTTTTATTAATCTTTACAAACTTCTCTCTTTCCTAGACTGTTAAAAAAACTCCATCATTTTACAGGCTCCTTAATCATATGTCTCATGTTAGACATTTCTGATGCAAAATCTGAGAGAAAGTAGTGAATTCTTCTGGAGGTTAAAACAATCTGCAGAGTAAGGAAGTGAGAGAGAGAGGGCAGGGAGTGAGGATAGGGTGTGAAATCTAGAAGGAATGAGAGTCTAGAGAATTTTTTACAAAGTGAATCTAGTTATCTGCCACTAAACGTGCATATATATGTATATGTGTTATTTATTAAAGAAATAATGCTTTGAAAATGTCTTATGGCTAGAGAAAAAATTGGTAAAATCTCAAACTTAAAAAAATTGATTTAATATTATAGCTCAAATTGTATTCCATAACATTTCCAAATAAGCTAGATACCCATTAGATTGAAAACTTTGGCAAACATTTGCAACTTTTCCTCTTTATTACGGGGTGTTTATTTCTATTGTACCTCTGGCTCTAAGTAGTCACCTATAAGAGAACATTGGCAAATCATTGGCAAGACACTTCTATTCTTTTCAGGTAATAATTTGCTGGCAAAATGCAACCGTTTTAGCTATAAATAGTATAAATATCAAATACATGTGCATAAATTACTTATATAATCTTAAATTGTCCGTAATGGACACAGAGTCAATGAACATGGGGTAGAAGTAACATACGAAAGATTGACTGAATGGGGATCATAGTGGATGGGAGGTAAGACTAGATTGCAGCTTCAACTCGGACAGACTGACAGCAGCATGTGGAGGTTCATATTGTGAAATTTTGCTCCAGAATGACATGAGGAATAAATTAGGAAACCTGAGAAAACTGCAAGCCCCCTGAAGGAAGCAGATTGTTCCTGCAGGACTCAGGAGACACCCCAAATACTGCACTGGTGTCCATGGCTGAGAGACCCACAGATAGTTCACATCACAGGTCTCCATGCAGCAAAGCCCCAGTACCAGGGTGGAATCTAGTAGACTTGCTGAGTGGCTAGATCCAGAAGAGAGATAACAATCACTACAGCTCAGCTCTCAGGAAGCCACATCCATAGGAAAAGGGGGAGAGTACTACATCAAGGGAACACCCCATAGGACAAAAGAATCTGAACAGCCTTCAGCCCTAGACCTTCCCTCTGACAGAGCCTACCCAAATGAGAAGGAACCAACCAACCAACTCTGGTAATATGACAAAACAAGATTCTTTAAGACCTCAAAGAAAAAAAAAATCACACTAGCTCACCAGCAATGGACCCAAACCAAGAAGAAATCCCCTATTTACCTGAAAAAGAATTCAGAAGGTTAGTTATTAAGCTAACCAGAGGAAGGTGAAGCCTAATGTAAGGAAATCCAAGAAATGATACAAGAAGTGAAGGGAGAAATATTCAAGGAGATAGATGGCACAAATAAAAAACAACAAAAACCCCGGGAAACAACGGACACATTTATACAAATGCAAAATACTCTGGAAGGTCTCAGCAATAGAATTGAACAAGTGGAAGAAAGAAATTCAGAGCTTGAAGACAAGGTTTTCAAATAAACCCAATCCAGCAAAGACAAAGAAAAACAAATAAGAAAATATGAACAAAGCCTCCAAGAAGTCTGGGATCATGTTAAACGACCAAACCTAAGAATAATCAGTGGTCCTGAGGAAGAAGAGAAATCTAAAAGTTTGGAAAACACATTGGGGGAATAATTGAGGAAACTTCCCCAGCCTTGTTAGAAGCCTAGACATCCAAATATAAGAAGCACAAAGAATACCTGGGAAAATCATTGCAAAAAGATCATTGCTTAGGCACATTGTCATCAAGTTATCTAAAGTCAAGATGAAGGAAAGAATCTTAAGAGCTGTGAGACAAAACCACCAGGTAACCTATTAAGGAAAACCTGTCAGATTAACAGCGGATTTCTCAGCAGAAACCCTACAAGCTAGAAGGGATTGGGGGCCCTATGTTCAGCCTCCTCAAACAAAACAATTATCAGCCAAGAATTTTGTATCCAGCAAAACTAAGCTTCATATATGAAGGAAAGATGGTGTCTTTAATTAGACAAACAAATGCTGAGAGAATTCACCGCTACCAAGCTATCACTACAAGAACTGCTAAAAGGAGCTCTAAATCTTGAAACAAATCCTGGCAACACATCAAAACAGAACCTCTTTAAAGGATAAATCTCACAGGACCTATGAAACAAAATTACAATTTAAAAACCAAAAACCAAAAACCAAAACCAAAGTACACAGGCAACAAATGGCACAATTAATGAAATGATACCTCACGTCTCAATACTGACATTGAATGTAAATGGCAAATCCTCATCATCACTCACCATCAGAGAAATGCAAATCAAAACCACAATGAGATACCATCTCACACCAGTTAGAATGGCGATCATTAAAAAGTCAGGAAACAACAGGTGCTGGAGAGGATGTGGTGACATAGGAACACTTTTACATTGTTGGTGGGACTGTAAACTAGTTCAACCATTGTGGAAGACAGTGTGGCAATTCCTCAAGGATCTAGAACTAGAAATACAATTTGACCCAGCCATCCCATTACTGGGTATATACCCAAAGGATTATAAATCATGCTGCTATGAAGACACAGGCACACGTATGTTTATTGCGACACTATTCACAATAGCAAAGACTTGGAACCAACCCAAATGTCCATCAATGACAGATGGGATTAAGAAAATGTGGCACATATCCACCATGGAATTCTATGCAGCCATAAAAAAGGATGAGTTTGTGTCCTTTGTAGGGACATGGATACAGCTGGAAACCATCATTCTCAGCAAACTATTGCAAGAGCAGAAAACCAAACACCACATGTTCTCACTCCTAGGTGGAAATTGAACAATGAGAACACTTGGACACAGGAAGGGGAACATCACACACTGGGGCCTGTTGTGGGGTAGGGGGATGGGGGAAGGATAGCATTAGGAGATATACCTAATGTAAATGATGAGTTAATGGGTGCAGCATATCAACATGGCACATGTATACATATGTAACAAATCTGCACGTTGTGCACATGTACCCTAGAACTTAATGGATAATAAAACATTAAAAGAAAAAAAACGATACAGAATTGCAGAACAGATAAGAATTCACCAACCAACTATGTGCTGCCTTCAAAAGACTCACCTAACACATAAGGATTCACACAAACTTAAGGTAAAGGAGTGGAAAAAGACATTTCAGGCAATGGACATCAAAAGTGAGCAGGAGTAACTATTCTTATATCAGACAAAACAAACTTTAAAGCAATACAGTTAAAAAAAACATAGAGGGACATTATATAATGATAAAAGGCCTTTTCCAACAAGAAAATATCACAATCCTAAATATATATGCACCTAACACTTGAACTCCCAAATTTATAAAATAATTACTAATAGACCTAAGAAATGAGATAGATAGCAACACCATAATAATAGGGGACTTCAATATTCCACTAACATTACTAGGCAGGTCATCATGACGGAAAGTCAACAAAGAAACAATGGATTTAAACTATATCCTGAAACAAATGGACTTAACAGATATATACAGAACATTCAATCCAACAACCACAGAATACACATTCTGTTCAACAGCAGATGGAACTTTCTCCAAGATAGACCATATGATAGGCCACAAAATGAGCCTCAATAAATTTAAGAAAATTGAAATTAGACCAAGCACTCTCGTAGACCACAGTGAAATAAAACTGGAAATCAACTCCAAAATGAACCTTCGAAACCATGCAAATACATGGAAATTAAATAACCTGCTCTTGGATGATCATTGAATCAAAAATGAAATCAAGATGAAAATTTAAAAAATTTTCAAACTGAATGACAATAGTGACACAACCTGTCAAAACCTCCGGGATACAGTAAAGGCAGTGCTGAGAGGAAAGTTCATAGCCCTAAAGGCCTACATCAAAAAGTCTGAAAGAGCACAAACAGACAATCTAAGGTCACACCTCAAGGAACTAGAGAAACAAGAACAAACCATACCCAAACCCTGAAGAAGAATGGAAATAACCAAGATAGAACAGAACTAAATGAAATGGAAACAACAACAACAAAAATACAAAAGATAAATGAAACAAAAATCTGGTTCTTTGAAAAGATAAATAAAGTTGATAGACCATTAACAAGATTAACCAAGAACAGAAGAGAGAAAATCCAAATAAACTAAATAAGAAACAAACCAGGAGATATTACAACTGACACCACAGAAATACAAAAGACCATTCAAGGCTATTATGAACACCTTTACACACATAAACTGGAAAACCTAGAAGAGATGGATAAATTCCTGGAAAGATACAACCCTGCTAGCTTAAATCAGAAAGAATTAGATACCCTGAAGAGACCAATAACAAGCAGTAAGATTGAAATGGTAATTAAAAAAATATCAACAAAATGAAGCCCAGGACCTAATGGATTCACAGCAGAATTCTACCAGACATTCGAAGAAGACTTGGTACCAGTCCTATTGGCACTATTCCACAAGATGGAGAAAGAGGGAACCCTCCCTAAATCATTCTGTGAAGCCAGTGTCACCCTAATACCAAGCCAGGAAAGGACATAACCAAAAAAGAAAACTACAGAGCAATATCCCTGATGAACATAAAGGCTAAAATGCTTAACAAAATACTAGCTAACCAAATCCAACCACATATCAAAAATATAATCCACCATGATCAAGTAGGTTTTACACCAGGGAGGTAGGGATGGTTTAACATATGTAAGTCAATAAATGTGATATATCACATAAACAGAGTTAAAAACAAAAATCACGTGATCATCTCAATGAGGCAGAAAAAGTATTCAACAAAATCCAGCATCGCTTTGTGGTTGAAACTCTCAGCAAAATCATACAAGGAACATACTTCAATATAATAAAAGCCATCTGTGACAAACCCACAGCCAATATAATACTGAAGGGGGAAAAGTTGAAAGCATTCCCTCCAAGAACTGGAACAAGACAAGCATGTCCACTCTTACCACTCCTCTTCAATACAGTACTGGAAGTCCTAGCCAGAGCAATCAGACAGGAGAAAGAAATAAGGGCACCCAAATCGGCAAAGAGGAAGTCAAACTGTTGCTGTTTACCGATGACATGATCATTTACCTAGAAAAGCCTAAGGACTCCTCCTGGAAAAATTTTTTAAAAGTAACATATGAAGGTAATTACTATGAAATGGTTGTATTTGAAATGTACGAAGTTTGGAGTGGCACAGGTTCCATCATATAATACTGTAAGAAATTTTCATTTTATGTGGAAGTTGGATCACAGCCATACCTTGGAATATATCTTTATTTGAAAGAAGAGTTTCCTAAACTCAGATTGACCATCCCCCAACCCTGCCTTCTAAATAATTTTTAAAGTTAACAATGTAGGAGCATTGACTCAGACATCAAAGGAGACTAGAGAGTAAAAGAAAATGAAGGCCATGTCAAACACAATGACACCACTAGGATATTCAGCAGTTCTTCTTCCAAGCTGCTTTATTTGGAAAGACCTGTCCTGCAGCTGTCTATTTTGGGCTCCTAAAGCATTGAGGGCACAACTGTGTTATAATAAGATGTAGACTTTCTGGTAGTAGTTTAATTAATACTTTGTATTCTTTTTATAATCTCAATTCTTTCATCAAAAGAGAGATTTAGGAGTGTTCAAAGGAAGGTTTTTATTGTAATAGCTGTAAGAGGTAAAAGCGTTCATTGGTCTTAGAAGGGAAATTAAGCTCTACAAAAACATTTTTTTTCTAAGTCAAATGTCAAGGCGGTGCAAGGATTGATAGTTAATATTTTAAACAGTTCATAATTTTATATTGTGGTCTTAATTTACTAATATCATAAAGGAAATTATTCATAAGGAAAGTCTGCTATTTCAGACTTTAGAAATTTCTTCAAAATAGCCTCTGAGAGCTATATCAAAGCAAAATTGTTTGACATGGTTCACTATGAGTTTTTTTTATACAAGGTGAAGAGTCTGTTGTCTGGTGAATCTAAGTTAAGTTATAAACTGTGGTCCAAATGTCGTTTTGACAGGAGAAGTAGGTTGAACAAGTTACTGAAGATAGAGGCACCACTCAGTGTGAGTATTTAGGAAGTAAAGCGGCTTCCTCACTCATAATGCTAATGAAAGGAAAATCCTAGGACTTGCTTTAGCAGATTAATGGGCTGCTATATTTTGAAGCTGTTGACAGTTTGTTTTTGTACTTCAAGAAGTGCTATAGCATTCATGGATGGCAAATTATGAGAGATTAATGATCAGTCAGTTTAAAATGAGCAAAGGGTGTGTTTCTGTCAGAGCACTTGATTTATGCAATCATGTTGGCAGTACTAAGTAAACACGCCAAACTTAGGAAACTATGTAGTGGCCATATAAGAACCCAGGGGGTGAACATGGTGGTGATCCAGGCCGTAAAGACACAGGCTACCTTTCATGTTTTAATCTGCATCAGTGCATTCGAGGTCCACGAGCAGAAGCTGTTCTCTGGCATCTGCCAGACAAACCCATGTGTTTGTGTAGTTTGTTTGTTTTTTTAGAACATAAAAAAGTTGTAAAGCATAAGGACTTGACAACAGCTGGACTACAGTCTTTGCTGGACTAAGCCACTTCCTCATATTCTAGAGTTTGATTTGCATAAGTCAAATTCTCATGTTTTGTGACTTCAGACTCTAGAATACATTATAGGATGAGAATTGGCTCATTCTTTGAAAATAAAATCTATTAAGGTCATTCATTATCTAATTCCAAACCACTATCACACTACATTTGGCTTTCTCTTCCAAGAAAGTGGCACTCAAGACATTTGGCAAAGCTCTAATTCTGTAAAACTAAGTCCTTTTTGTCTTATGGGATCGTCATTGTAGGACTCTTTTATGATTGTTTTTTATGCTGTTGGGCATGGATTAGTTTACCTTCCCTGCTCCCTTGAAGGTTTCATTTTATGTGGCAATGACATCAGAGAAGATCCTTTGTTTAATCATTTATTTATTTAATAATAGGTATTCCATATCAACTGTGTGCCAGGCATTGCTCCAGGCATCAACTGTGCTTTCCAGTGTGGAAGTCACTCCCCTGTGTGCCTGTTGAGCCCTTGAAATATAGCTAGTCAGAATTGAGTTGTGCTGTAAGTGCAAGCCACATGCTGGATTCTACAGAGACAGCAACAAAAAAGAAGGTGAAATATTATTTTAATATATTTTTAAATATTGGTTACATGTTTGATACATTTTGGGTATATTGGGCTAGATAAAATATATTATTAATATTAACTTCAATTGTTTCTTTTTAATCTTTCTAGTGTGGCTACTAGAAAATTTAAAGTTACATATATAGCTTACATGGTACTTCTACTGAACAGTCCTGCTTTATGAGCCTGGGTTACATCATGGAACAAAAAGTACAAAAATTCCTGCCCTGATGGACACTACCTTCTAACAGGAGAAAATAAACAAGAAGAACTAAAACATAAACACACACAACATTCAATGTCATAAGTATATAGAAAGAGAAAACGAAGAGCAAGTGAAAGGGGTTTTGGATGGAGTACAGATTGTAGTATTCAAAAGAATACTGAATAGGCCTCTTCGAGAAGGTAAGGTGTGAGCCGATGTTGGGGAACAGAGAGTGTTCCAGGCAGAGGTGACAGCTAGGGAAAAGGACCCTAAGGTGGGACTGTGCCTGGTGTATTTGAGGAAGAGCAGAGACTGAAGATAAAACAAACAAACAAACAAAAACCACGGCAGTGGGGAAGGAGGGAGAGTAATGTGGATGAGTCAGAGAGGTACTAGGAGACCAGGAGGCACTAGAACAGCACTGATTTTACTCTGAGTGAAATAAGTAGTCATTAAGGGCTGGCTCCGAGAAGGAACACGGTCTGACTTATGGTACATTAAAAAGACCTCTCTGGCTGCTACTGAGAGAGTCTACTGAGGAGGTGGAGGCCAGGCTGAGAGGTAAAAGTGGAGGGGACTGCCAGAAAGCTACATCCATTTCCTAGGGCTGCAGGAGCAAAGTACAGTCAGCCCTTCCTATCTTCAGGTTCCGCATCTGGATTCAACCAACTGTGGATCAAAAGTGTGAGGGGAAGATACATAAAGATAATAATACAACAATCAAATATAATATAAATAAAAACAATATAGTATAATAACTATTTACATGGTATTTACATTGTATTAGATATTGTAAGTAGTCTAGAGATGTATTTGGCTTTCTGTTTGTATGTTAATTTGCTTAAAGTATATGGGAAGATGTACATAAGTTAAAAGCAAATCCTACACCATTTTATATCAGGGATGTGAGCATCCAAGGAGGATTTTGGTATGGCAGGGGTGGAGGAGTTGGGGATGGCGGGTGTTCTGGAACCAATCTTCCATAGATACCAGGGGACAAACTGTACCATGCTTTAGGTGGCTTAAAACAACAGACATTCTCTCACAGTTCTGGAGGCTTGAAATCTGAAATCAAGATGTCAGCAGGGCCATGCTCTCTCTGAAGCCTCTAAGGGAGAGTCCTTTCTTGCTTTGTGTTAGTTTCGAGTGATTGCCGTCAAACCTCGATGTTCTTCAGCTTGTAGATGTATTACTCTAATGTATGTCCTGGTCATCACATGGTCTTCTCCCTGTGTGTCTCTCTATAGCTCTTTTCTTTTCTCATAAGGACACTACTAGTCATTGGATTATGAGTCACCCTAATCTTGGATGACCAAATTTCTACTAATTACATTTATAAAGACCCAGTTTCCAAATAAGCTCATCCCATTGACGTTCTGCTTGGATGTGAATTTTGTAAGGACCTGATTCAACCCAGTACAGAAGGTAATTTCCATAATGCTGGAGAAAGGTGATGGTGGCCCAGATGCTGGTAATAGCAGTTTAGCTTGTGATCCATGCTAAGGACATGATATAGTTATGATACATCTGGAAATACAGCTGAGTGTATTTCCTGTTGAATTGGCTGTAGTGTGTGAGAGAAATAGAGAGCCCAAGTATGGCTCTGGGCATGCCCTAAGCACCTGAAAAAATAGAGTTACCATTGGCTGTGATGGAGGAAACAGACAGCACCAAGTAGGGGAAAGATTAAATGTTTAGTTTTGAGAATATTGGATTTGAGATGTTTGGTAGGCATTTAAGTAGAGATGCCTACTAGGAAGTTGCATTTAAGCATCTCAAATACAGGGGAGAAATCACTGAAGCAACTTGGATTATATTTATTTTATTAATTATGTTAATTTTAATTAAGGTCATTGGATGCTACAACTCATTTACAATATATAACACTCCTCCTCCTACTGAATTCAGAACCATCTGAGAGACAGATGCAGGCAATCAAAACATCACCTTTATTACAGAAAACCTGACATATTTTGTTTTATTTTACTTAAAAATTTTTAGATTCAGAGGTACCTGTGTAAGTTTGCTACCTGGGTATATTGTGTGGTGCTGAGGTTTGGGCTTCTATTGATCCCATCACCCAAATTTTGAACACAGTACGCAATAGATCAGGGGTCTCCAACTGCTGGGTCTCAAACCAGTACTGTTCCATTGTCTGTTAGGAACCAGACCACACAGCAGAAGATGAGCAGCAGGCCAGTGAGTGAAGCTTCATCTGTATTTACAGCCACTCCTCATCACTTGCATGACCGCCTGAACTCTGCCTCCTGTCAGATCATCAGCCGCATTAGATTCTCATAGGCTTGCAAACTCTATTGTGAACTGTGCGTACAAGTGATCTAGGTTGAGGGCTCCATATGAAAACTAATGCCTGATGACCTGAGGTGGAGCTGAGGCAGTTGATGCTAACCCTGGGGAGCAGCTGCAAATGCAGATTAACATTGGCAGAGAGGTTTGACTGCACAGAAACCCTTATACATCAATTGCTTGCAGACTCATATCAGAACCCTATCAGTGAGTGGCAAGTGACAAGCTGCATCTGGTGGCAAGCTTTAAGTCAGAATGCAACACTTATTTTAGTCCACATGTGGCCTGCTCATTATTTTATTTACCACTTCCATCTGCACCTTTTTCTTGCACCACACACTTGTCTCAGTCACAGTTTTGGTAAGCCCACCAGCTAACCCCTGGCCAAAATGAGTAAAACACAAATGTCACTGGAGAGCTTCTTTGAAAAGGGGGAAAGACCCAATGGTGAGACAGCAGAAGATTCTAAGACTGCTGAAAAAAATAAAGCTGCATTTAAAAGAAAATACCAAGAGTCTTACTTAAATTACAGGTTCATTGCAACAGGTGATTCACATTCTCCAAGTCTGCTTTGTATCATATGTGGTGACCAGCTATCCAATGAAGCCATAAAACCTTCAAAACTGCTTTGCCACATGGAGACCAAGCAGCCTGCATTAGAAGACAAGCCTTTGGAGTTTTTTAAAAGAAAAATAAATACAAACATGAAGAACAGAAGCAATTATCAAAGGCCATCACTTCATCAAATGTGTCTGCACTGAGCATCATTCTTAGTGGCTAACCACATTGCTAAAGCTAAGAAACCTTTTACTATTGGTGAAGAATTGATCCTGCCTGCTGCTAAGGACATTTGTCATGAACTTTAAGGAGAGGCTGCCCTTCAAAAGGTGGCACATGTTCCTCTTTCAGCTAGCACCATAACCAGACAAATTGATGAAATAGCAGAAGATATTGAGGCACAATTGTTAGAGAGAACGAGTCACCATGGTATGTAATCCAGGTTGACAAGTTTACCAGTGTTAACAACAGTGCAACAATGCTTGTTTTTGTGCAATATGTTTTTTAGGAGGATGTGCATAAAGATATGTTATGTGCACATTTGTTGCCAATCAGCATCACAGCTGCAGAATTATTCAAGTCGTTGAATGATTAGATATCAGGAAAACTGAATTGGTCACTTTGTGTCTGTATATTGACAGACATAGTGGCTGCCATGACTGGACGGCTTTCTGATTTCATTATTCAGGTCAAAGAGGTTGCTTCTAAATGTGAGTCTACACACTGTGTTATTCATGGAGAAATGCTGGCTAGCTGAAAAATGTCACTGAAACTTATTGTTTTGTAGAATGTGATTAAAATTATCAACCACATTTAAGTACATTCCCTTAACTCACGTATGTTTGCTCAGCTCTTTGAGGAGATGGACACAGAGCACACATGTCTTCTCTTCAACACAGAAGTAGATGGCTTTCTAAAGGCTGATCACTGGCCAGAGCTCTTGAGTTACAAGAGCTGCTCCAGACATTTCTGTTGGAAAAACAGTTACCACTGGCAGCACATTTCAGTGACACAGAACGGGTCGGCAAACTTGCTTGCTTGTGTGACATATTCAACTTGCTAAACAAACTCAATTTGTTACTCAGGGGGAGAATGACAACTGTGTTCAAGTTGGTAGATAAAATGGCTTCATTCAAAGCTAAACTGAAATTATGGGGGTGATGAGTGAATATTGAGATTTCTGACATATTTCAAACATTAGCAGAGATTTTGAAAGAGGCTGAGCCAGGGTTTATGTGTTAACTTGCTTAGGATTATGGCCTCTAACTGCATCCATGTCGCTGCAAAGGACATGATTTCATTCTTTTTATGGTGGCATAGTATTCCACGGTGTATATGTACCACATATTCTGTGTCCAATCCACTGTTGATTGGCACCTAAGTTGATTCCATGTCTTTGCTATTATGAATAGTGCTGCAATAAACATGCAAGTGCAGGTGTCTTTTTGGTAGAATGATTTATTTTCCTTGGAGTATATACCCAGTAAGGAGATTGCTGAGTTGAATGGCAATTCTATTTTTAGTTCTTTGAGAAATCTTCAAACTGCTTTCCACAGGAGTTGAATTAATTTCCATTCTCACCAACAGTGTATACGTGTTCCTTTTTCTCTGAAACCTTGCCAACATCTGTTATTTTTTGACTTTTTAATAACAGCCATTCTGACTGGTGTGAGACGGTATTTCATTGTGGTTTTGATTTGCATTTCTCTGATGATTAGTGATGATGAGCATTTTTTCAATGTTGGTTGGGTGGTTATATGTCTTCTTTTGAGAAGTGTTTGTTTATGTCATTTGCCTACTTTTTAATGGGATTGTTTGTTTTTTCTTATTGAGTTTATTAAGTTCCTTATAGATTCTGGATATTAGTCCTTTGTCACATGTATAGTTTTGCAAATATTTTCTCCCATCACGTAGGTTATCTGTTTACTCTATTCGTAGTTTCTTTTGCTGTGCAGAAGTTCTTTACTTAGGTCCCAACTGTCAATTTTTGTTTTTGTTGCATTTGCTTTTGAGGACTTAGTTATAAATTATTTGCCTTGGCCCATGTCTAGAATAGTATTTTCTAAGTTTTCTTCTAGAGTCATTATAAATTGAGGTCCTACATTTAAGCCTTTAACCCATCTTGCATTAATTTTTGTATATGGTGAGAGGTCGTGGTCCAGTTTTATTTTTCTGTATGTGGTTAGCCAGTTATTGCAGCACCATTTATTGAAGAGTGAAACCTTTTGCCATTGTTTATTATTGTCAACTTTGTTGAAGGTCAGTTGACTGTAGGTGTGTGGCTTTATTTCTGGGTTCTGGGTTCTGTTTCATTGATCTATGTGCCTATTTTGGTACTGGTACCTTACTGTTTTGGCTATTATAACCTTGTAGTATAGTTTAAAGTCAGATACTGTGACGCTTCCATCTTTGTTATTTTTGCTTTGGGTTGTTTTGGCTATTTGGGTTCCTTGTTGATTCTGTATGAATTTTAGAATAGTTATTTATAATTCCATGAAGAATGTAATTGGTATTGTGATAGTAATGGGGTTGCATCTGTAGATTGCCTTGGACAGTATGGACATTTTAAAGGTATTGATTCTTTCAATCCATGAGCATGGAATGTTTTTTCATTTGTTTGTGTCATCTCTGATTTCTTTCAGCAGTATTTTATATTTCTTCTTGTAGAGATCTTTCAACTACTTTGCTTGCTGTATTTCTAGATTTGGGTTTTTTTTGATTGCTATTGTAAATCAGATTGTATTCCTGATTTGGCACTCAGCTTGAATATTATTGATAAATAGAAATGCTACTGATTTTTGTGCATTGATTTTGTATCCTGAAACCTTACCAAAGTCATTTATCAAGTCTATGAGTCTTTTGGCAGAATTTCGAGAGTTTTCTAGGTATAGAATTATATTGTCAGTGAAGAGAGATAATTTGACTTATTCTTTTCCTATTTGGATGCCTTTTATTTCTTTTTCTTGCCTGATTGCTCTGACTGTGTTACTGGAAGTGGTGAGAATGGGCATCTTTGTCTTGTTCCAGTTCTCAAGAGAAATGCTTCCAACTTTTGACTGTTCAGTACAATGTTGGCTATGTGTTTGGAATGATTCATGAATTTTCATGTCATCCTTGCAAAGGAACAAGCTAATCTTTATATTATTCCAGTAAAATGAGCACCAGAAAAGCAAATAAACAACAACAACAACATGAAACATATCAATGAGGAGGAAGATAGGAAAATAGTAAAGTACAAGCCTGAGATGAATATACATATGGGCAGGATTTGTCTGAGCAATAGATACTTTTGGCATCTTAACACTAAGAGGGATCGTAAAGGAATTTTTATTATGTAGAATAGGTCCAACTGCATGTGAAAGATATGCCCAAACTAGAACTAGTTGTACAAGTTTGCAGTTATTTCTCTCACAAAGAGAATATCCAGAGGGCTGGGGTAATGAGTCTACACCACAGAGTCATCAGTGACACCAATTGCATACAGATCAGAACTCTGCCAATCCTAAAATATGGTTCTGATTCTCATGGTCTGAGATTCTAAGCTCTGATTATTATATCTGCATTCTGAATAAAATGGAGGAAGGAAGGAACACACACATCCATTTTAAGGAGTTTTCTCATAAGCACCAAACAAAACTTTTATTTATCCCTCATTGGCTATAACTTCAGTTATATCAAGCTTCAAGGGAGTCTGAGAAATACAGTCTTATAGTTAGATGGCAAGGTATCCAACTAAAACTTGGAGCCCTGTTATTAAAATAAAAGGAATGAATGAATGTTAGGCATCAATTTATAGTCTCAGCCTCAAAGTTAGACAAATAAACCAGGGTAAGAAAATAAAAAGGAACAAAGAGAATATAAGCATTGATTCCAGCAAACTGTGCCTGTAGTGGATATATTAAGTAAAGGAAAGAAACCAATTTAAGAACCACTTTAAGAACAAGGTTCAACTGCTAAACACTTGGAGGAAAATTAAGCACTAGAGACATATATCCTAATAGGAGAAAAAGATGTTCCACAGGAAAGTATTTCCACTGCATTTGAAAGAACTCGTTATTCAATGCCCAGAAAACTCAAAAGCTAAGGAAAAGGTAAGCTCTGGAGAAGAACACATGGCAGAAATATTCATCTTTGTTAGATCTTTAGGGACCCAGATTTCAACCATAACTTCAATTTAGGGATCTCCAACTGAGACAATTGTAAAGAAAATAAAGTAACTGCCCCTCTGAGGCAGGTTTCATGGGCCTAAGGAATGCCATAGAAAAAGTTGCCAGCAATAGCTATTATGAATAAAAGCACCAGTCCTACTTACAAAAACATATTGGAGTCTTTATCACCACACAGTATGTTTCAACATCCCTATTC
This sequence comes from Theropithecus gelada, assembly GCF_003255815.1. Lineage (NCBI taxonomy): Eukaryota > Metazoa > Chordata > Mammalia > Primates > Cercopithecidae > Theropithecus > Theropithecus gelada. Next base: position 104,978,089 of record NC_037672.1, on the reverse strand, counting down.
TTTTCCCTGAAATCATGTTTCCATAAATTTATATAGCATGTTTTTTTTTTTCCAGAGCACAGGATCTTTCCATTGACAGCATTAATATTATGCTTCTTGATGTTTTCCTAAATGCTATGCTAGCTCCTTATTTGGGAGCTTGCTGCTATTAGTGTTTATTTCATTCATTCAACAAATATTTTGAGCATGATGTCTCATGGTAACAAATTAATATTTTTCTTGGGAAACACCATGAACAAAACAGACAAAGATCTCTCCCCTCACAGATCTTAATTTCTAGTAGGGGCAGAAAGAGAATAAATAGTAACAGAATAAATAATATAGTCTGCTAGAGATTAAGGAGTGTTGTGGAGGAGAGAAAGAGTAGAGCAGGGGTAAGTAGAATCAAGAGTGCTGGGGTATGGGCTGGTTGCAATATTAAATAAGGTGGTCAGGGTGAGCCTCATTGAGAAGAGGACATTTGAGCAAAGTCTTGAAGTCATTGAGTAGTCAACCAAGCAGATAACTGTGGGAAGAGCGTTCTAGGGAAAACAACCGGAGCAAAGGCCTTCAGATGGGAGTATCCCTGGTGTGTATGTGAGACAGAGGCCAATGTAATGCGAGTACAGTGAACAAAGCGGAAGGTGGTAGGAGAGTCAGAGAGGTAATTGTGGGACAGCATGTAGGACCAATTAGGTCACTGCAAGACTCTGGCATTTGTTTTGGGTGAAACATGGAATGTTTGGAGGGTTTTCAGCAGAGAAAAGACATATTCTGACTTCAAATTTAAAATAATTACTCTGTCCAGTGCACTGAGAATGGGCCAGGAAGGTGGCGTGTATTGGAGGAAGTTTGAAAGCAGAGAGGCCTGTTAAGAGGAGGACGCAGTTGAGAAATGATGGCTCAGACCTAGGTGGCCAGTGGATGTAAGGTTATAGATATAATATGAAGGTATAATCATCAGAAATTTTGATGGATTAGATGCAAGGTGTGAAAGAATGAGAGGAATCAAGGCTGATTCATGAATTTACCCTGAACATCTGGAAGGAGGAAGATGTTATTTCAGTGAAGTAGGGAAGGCTGCAGCGAAAGCAAATTTGAGACGGGATGATTGTTCATTTGCAAGTGAATTAGCTCATCACAATATAATTAGCCTGAGCTAGCAGCTCCATCAGCAAGGAAATTAGGAGGGACGCATGCATAGTTCAGTCTGTGCTGTACTCAAGGGTATGCTTGGCTCACCCCATAATGGTAATGGCAAAGATCCAAGCTTTCGGTAGTATACTTCTTATTAGTCTGACTCAGTATGAGATCCTGGTGATGTGCATATGGTCTCTTGAAATTACTGATTACATCTTGCAATTTCTTCTAACTATTCTTTGTTCCTTTCCTCCCACAACGTGATAGATTCCCTAATTACTAATACTTGCCTGTCACATTTTTCTTTACGGCATCCCAATTTTTTTTTTCCAAGGAATCCTCTTCCCCACTGTTTCCCACATTATTAGTCATCATCTTGGTGAAAGCTAGAATCTACTTCTTCAGCCTCCCATTCATTCTTTCGGCCCACAATATTCTTCTCATAAATTCTCTCTCCGTAAGACGGTCAGAGTTGGTTTTCATGAGTATAATGAAGAACACTGGCAGATATAGTTATATCTTTATTTAAAGGAATAAAAAATAAAATGTACATTTTAACATTAGAATTCCATATTACAAAGATTATTGTACATTGACTTTAGAAAGATAATTAACATGCTTTATGCAGTTTTATGTGAAATTAACCTCATGAGCTTTAATCCTGTCACATTGTCAACAAATACTATCAAAAAGTTCAAAAAATATTATGAAACAGTTTGATAAAATGGTCCCTGGTAAGCTCCCTAAGCTGAGTTTTCTTTGCTCAGACTGTGTAAGCTAAGTTGGATTCACGAGCTTAGTTGTCTCTACAAAGACAGGTCTGAAGGGGATTTTGCATGAAATCAGAACTCAATGACCATTGGCATATATTCAGTCTTTATATACCTTTCAACTTTGTCTCTAAACTGATGATTTAGCCTTCATTTTGTCTTAACTTATATTTATTTTTAATACTTTCCCCAGTCTGGTATCAAATTGTTCAATACAATGAAGACAGTCTGGTATCAAATTGTTCAATACAATTCCTAAGGAGAAAATGTTTTTGTTTCCTTCTTTTCTTTTTAGCTCCTGAGTATAACCCTTTTTAGGTCCTGACTTACCATTATTTATCTTCTGGGTTCAATGAAGCATTTTCATTTCTTTAAAAGTATTTTTAGGCCATTTAACATATAAATTATACAAGTAAGAACAAGGAGATAGTGAAAAAGAGCCATTAAAAATTTTAATAAGAATTTAAATAGTATTTTCATTTTCAAAATACAATACTTCGAAAACATTTGGTGACATATTTTTGTTGAATGGAACATTGCCACATCTTCTTTCCTACATAATAATAAACCATTTTTATTTTTATATTTATAAATGCCAAATAGAATGATTATTTCAATGAGTTTCTTCATTTGTAAATTACATATTTCCTTCCAATTACTTGTATACATGAGCTGTGTATATGCAGCTATTCTAGCGTTTTTTTCACTTTCGACAATGTCAAGTAAATTTTGTCGCAAAAACATTATAAATACTCATCCTTTCAGCAAAACAGTATAATTTAGATTCTTGTTTTGAAATACTGTAAGATGAAGTATTTCTTGCTAAATGATTAACTAAATGAGAAAATCATATTTTCTAATTGTCAATATACTTCTAAGCACTTCATAGATGTTAACTCATTTAATCATTTAATCTTCACAGCAACCATATAGAGTAGGGAGTCAAGGTCCCGTTTTATAGGAGAGGAAACAGCTACATAGAGACTCAATAACTTGTCCTTTATCAAATACCTAGTACGTGGCAGAGCCAGATTCAAACCCAGGCAATCTGCTCTTGACCAACACACTACACTCTCTAAGAACAAAGAGTATAAACTTACAGCCCCAAAGAGGGTTTTTATTTTTTGTCATTGTATTTATAAAAATGAATATGCCATGAATTTTTGTTTTCTTAGAGATTTTTCATAGAACAAAGAGAAATGCTAACAAAACGAGGGAGGCTGGATGTACAGGAGGGAAAGGGCTAAAAGATGGCTCAGATTCACTGTTAGAGTAGGAAGGTGGAGGGAGCAAAGGAGGTCCAAGTGAAGGTATTACCTTGTTTTAATTTAATCTGTCACTTATTCATTCAACAAATATTTATTGGTCACCCACTATTTACTGGGCACTTGTTAGGCAAATAATAATAAAAATAAACATGTCCTGGCTAACACAGTGAAACCCTGTCTCTACTAAAAATACAAAAAATTAGCCAGACGTGGTGGCGAGCACTTGTAGTCCCAGCTACTCAGGAGGCTGAGTCAGGACAATGGCGTGAACCCGGGAAGCAGAGTTTGTGGTGAGCCAAGATCGTGCCACTGCACTCCAACCTGGGCAACAGAGCGAGACTCTATCTCATAAAAGAAAATAAATAAATAAATAAACATGTATTCCTGTCCTTATGCAGCTTAGAATGTATCAGGGAATGTGGACATGAAGCCAGTAAAGTGTGATAAATGCTATGAAACGTCTTCTTCCCTAAATGCTTTCTCTTGATTTTCTTTAAGCCCCGTGAACCCCAGGGCTCTCTCCTGTGCCCTCTTAACTCCTCATTCATAGCTTCTCAGCAGAGTCTCTCATAAATCCAAAAATACCACTTACCTAGTATATATGGTTGTCTTCCAAGTATATGTTTCTTGCTCCATCTTTGCCCTGAGACTTAGACTGATACATTTAACTGCTTGTTCCAATCTTACCCACTAAAGTCTAGCTGACATTTCAAATGCAATTTGAGTGAAAATGAACTTGTTTTTTTCTCAAAAGCTGTTTTTTCTAAGGTATTCCCAATGCTAATAAATGGTGATGCTATCTATCTATTTCCTAAGTGAAAACCCTAGAAGTCTCTAAAGACACATTCATCTCCTTCAGCTTCAATCTCTAATCACCACATAATTCTATCAATTGATGGTTTCCTCATTCCCACTTTTTTTTTTTTCAGACCACCATAACTTCTTGCCTGTATTACTGTAGTTCTCTTTTGTGCTAAATTGTACAAGCAAGTGACAGCATTCCTGATCTAGTAATATGTCTTTAGTTTTATTGTTTTTGATCACAGACCATCAACTTTGCTATTCCTGCTTTTTGAAATTTATTAATATTTTCTTTGTGGCACAAAAAAGTTAATTTTTGACAATGTGCTGTTAGTGTTGAAAAAAATGTGCATTTTTGCCTTTAGGGTACAGAGTTGGATACCAATCAATTAAACAATGATTATGTTACCTTAATAGTTAGGCTGTTAGGTCATTCCTGCTTATACTTATTTTTTGGTCCACTTGGTCTTCTAAGACAGAGAGAGGAAAAATAAAATTTTGACTATTAATAGTTTTCCTATTTTTTTGTATTAATTTTATTTTTGCTCATAAGTGTTAATGCTAATTCAAAGCTCCTTGTGATTCAAGTTGTTTCTGAGATTTCTTTGTTTTGTTCTTCTCTCCAGCCACCAGGCATCAGCCCTGTGGAACTGCTCGCCATGCAGAACAGGCCTGACAGCCTCACCAACATCCTCCTCCTGGGACTGTAGGGTGTTGGTGTGAATTCTTCTTTTTCCATGTTTCTTCTGGATCCTGGGAAAGTCTTTTGGACAGTCCGTGCAGGCACTTGTCATTGTGGCCTTGTTTGGGTCTACTCAGGGAGCACGAGGTCTTGTTGGGATTCTGCTCAGGGAGCACGAGGTCTTGTTGGGGTTCTGCTCAGGGAGCACAAGGTCTTGTTGGGGTTCTGCTCAGGGAGCATCTCCTGTTTTGGAGAATATCACTCTGCAGCCTCCCCTGAGGTGCAACTGTGGCCATGTGTCCCACTTGGAATGCCCCTTGTCTTGACATTCACTGCATCTGGGAGCCTTTGCCACATACTGTGGTTCAAACTTACATACAGTTTTGCTGAAATTGTGTTTGTGTTTCTCCTTCTGTTTGTGATTCAGGGATAATTTTTGAAAAGAGAACACAGTAGCTTCTTTTCTGTTTCACTATTTAGAACCCCAAAATACAGTTACTATTAAGCTGGCTTCTCTATCTACGGACTTGTTTTCTTTGAGTCAACTTCAGTATTGCTTTCAGAGTAAGTTTTCTCAATGAAAGTATCTGATCACTGCACATGCTTGCTTAAAGCCCTTAAACAGTTCCCCACACTTTGTAAGTTGCAGTTCACAACATATAACACTACACTGAATTATTTGCAGTTTCCCAGTTGTCTAATGGTCTTATTGTTTGTGCTTTTCTATATTCTATTTTCCTGGCTGGGAATAAATGTTTATACCCAAATCCAGCATTGTATTCTTTGGTCTCTTCCTCATTCTGAGACCTCATTCTCAGTCTTTGTCTGTGTTGCTCTGATAGCATCCACATCCAAATATACCACTTTCCTCTTTTATTTGTTCATTCTATTAGCGAATGTTTATTAAATGTTTACCAAATGCCAGGTCCTGTTAAGGTCTTAGGTTTACAATCATAAACAGACAAAATCCTGCCCTCAAGGCTTTAGTAGATTATAATATATGGTGTATGTTGGTTAATCATCTTCTTCATTAGCATGTGGAATCCCTGAGTTTTAAAGCCTTGTGTCCAAAGTGCATGGGATACAGTAGATCCTCAATAGATGTTTGCCAAATGAGCAAATAAATAAGAGAATGTCCACCTGCATGGGCTGTTGGATGTAGGTAGGCTTCCTCTTATTCATTTGCTCATTTGGCAAAGGCAACTATTACAATAATCTAGCTAAGAAGATATTGGTTCCTAATACTAAACAAGGAAAAAGTGGGCAAGTTTTTGGCACTTCTGAGTTGTAAGTGTTAAATTTTGATGATGGAAGAATTTTAGCATAACTAGGCTTTTTAGATTGGGCTACTAATTGAGGGAACATGGAGGGAAGGGTGAAGCAAGTTGGGAGTTGAGTTTAGTTTTGAACTCTGCAGCACATTCTGGAGGACATTTTATGTGATACATATATAAATATACATATATGTGTGTATATTTATTATAATATATTATATATATTATTTAACATAAATAATATATATAAATAATTACAATAAATATTTAAATTTATTTAATTATAAATTTAATTATTTAACATTGTATTTAACATATATTATATATTAATATAATATAATTATATATTTATATATATTTATGTATAACATTTATATTTAACATTATATATTATATATAATATATATTTATAATATATATTATTTAACTATATATTAATATATAATATATAATATATATATTATTTAACAGGATACCAAAGTTGACATTTCAGCTGAAACATCATGTTTCAGCTGAAACAACATGCATATGTTGCATTCCAAAAGGGGTACTAGACCATATGTTAAAACTGCAAAGATATAAAAAAATCTAAAGAGTGCAAATAGAGAAGACTTTTATAAGGAAACATTTGGAAGAAGCTACAAAATATATTTCCTTTTTGCCTTCTTTCCTCTACCCAAGGTGGTTGTTGAGGATAGGGAGGCTGCTTCTAAATTCAATATAGAGTGAGAAGCACTCCAGTGGGACTACATGGAGAGCTTGCTATGTGGCCCTGAAATTGGGGGACATAGAGGTTTGTTGACTGGCATGAGCCTGAGAAAGCTGGAGCAGCTCATACTACCTGAACAGAGGAACAGAGAGTTGCACTCCCTTGCATTGGAGGATCAAAGGTGTCCCTGGCACCATGTGTGAAATCACAGGGAGGATTGGCAGCAGTAGATGTTTTACAAAGAAATCGTGACCAAAAGGGCAGCCGCTCGGGGCCAGGGGACCCCAGTTTAAGGTGGACAGGTATTGTCCATATTACAGGAGTTTCAATTTGAGAGACTCAATGGGGTAGCCTTGAGAAACCCAAAAAAGTACATGTGAGAGAAAGAGCCAGCTGTTAGCATCTGTCAGGCCCACAAGGTGCAAAACCAGCTTCCACAGTGACAGGTATGATCATTTCCTGTTTCTTTTAGCACTCTTCCTTTCCCTACCCAGACATACTTATCAGGGAAAGACAAGAGAGCCAGGCCCCATTCTCCCAAGGCAAGTGACTAGCTCATAGCAGGCCCCAGGAAGGGGAAAAAGAAAAGCTTTAATATTAAATGAAGTTTGGAATTGTGAATTTGATATTGATCTGAGAAGTTTAATTTCTGGATCTGACCTACATGATTTTTGAGTAAGGCAAAAAGGGAGTTTTTTCAGTACCATGAAGTGAGGATTAATACTGGTAAGTATTAAGAGGGTGAGCAGAGGAAGAAGAATGTAGGGAGTGAGATGGCATTGCCAAAGAGTCAGAGGAAGGCAAAGAGTGATATCATGGAAACAGAACCAGGAAAATCCAAGTTCTGTGGGGCTTGAAGCTTATTCAATTATAAGTAAAGAGTGCAAATAGAGTTTATTAAATTATAAATAACTTAATCTTATTACATTACTAATACAAATTAGGTAAAATTAGATATTTATTTATAAAGAGAAAATAAATACCAAAACTTCACAAATCTAGAAAAAAAAAATATGACATTTTAATTCGCTAACTGCCTAACACTCTTCTGTAGTATTTTCCCTGTTGTTTTTGACTGCATATTATTTGATTACTTTCCTCTCTGGAAAGACAGGAAAATAATAAAATCTGTCCTTTGGGATGTTTGGTTAAAGTTCAATTTTAATTGTTTAGAATTTAGAAAAGTTTTTTCAGCTTTATCATTCATTATTGGTAATGACAGATTTTTAGGATTATTATAAAATTTGAGGAAAGTTCTATAAAATTTCTTCCACATATAAATACTAATTTCAGAGTATTTAAAGTATCCCATGCAGTTACTATGGCAATTTTAAATAGGACCATGGATTATTTCACTCATTTCCTATTGAGAGGTGGAGGTGCATGTCCCTTCCACTTGATTAGGGGCAGGATTGTTCCTGTTTTAAGTAATATGACATGGTGGAAATATCACTTCTGACGCTCAGCAAAAAAGGGCCCTGAATTTCCCTACTTAGCTGCTGGAACACCTTGCTATTGGAGCCCTAAGCCTCAGTGTTAGAAGTCTGACTGCACATAGGCTGCCATGCTTTGAGGAGGATCAAGGCACATTGCAAGGCCATGTGTAGACTCTTTGGTTGACAAACCCAGATGAGTCCTGACTTTAAATTATTCCACTTTAGATGCTAGACATATGTGTAAAGGAGTCTCTAGAGAATTTCAGCCCCCAAGTACTTGATTCTTTCTAGCTGAGGCCCTGGGCATGGTGAACCAGAGATAGGTCATCTTTGCTTTGCGTATTCAAATTCCAAACCCACATTTAAAAACTCTGTTTTACACCCGTCAGTTTTAAGATGGTTTGTCATACAACAATGGATAACATAAAGAGTTGCTAAATTGCCTGAATGAACATAATCAACCGTCAGGTGTCAATGTCTTTCTCATGATAGTGGTATAGAATTGATGTCATGTTATTTCCATGGAAATTTATTTTTCCTGTCAAATCCGCAGGAAATTAATAAAAGTGAGTACAGATGTGATTGAACAAGGTCATCGTAGGCTGAGGGAAGAGCATGGAAAAGCATGAACAAAGATATGATCTAGTCAGGATAGGAGGATACATTTGCATCGAGTGTGGTGAACACACAGGGTGTGTTGAAGCTCAGAAAAAGAGAAGGGAAAAGATGTCAAATGTTAGCATGTACCTGAGAATAGACTATGAAATACTGGTAAGTGGCTGAGGATAGAATAGACTGAATTAAGGAATTGGGGGCCTGATGGTGAATCACTAAATTATTGAAAGGCAATATAGTGTTGTATTGAGATTGTTAACATTTGAGTCAGATAGTACTTACTTTTACTATATCTGCCACTTATAGTCTGTAAAATCTTGTTATAATTATCTATTAAAATGTTTGTTATCCACACAATATATTTATATTTATATCCCTCTGATATGGTTTGGATTTGTGTCCCCACCCAAATCTCATGTCAAATTGTAACCCCCAGTGTTGGATGAGGGGCCTGGTGGGAAGTGATTGGGTCACGGGAAGTGATTGGATTTACCCCTTGCTGTTCTCAGGATAGTGAGTGAGTTCTTATGAGATCTGGTTGTTTAAAAGTGTGTAGCACCTCCCACTTCACTCTCTTCCTCCTGCACCAGCCGTGTAAGACGTGCCTGCTTCCCCTTCACCTTCTGCCATGAAAGTTTTCTGAGGTTTCCTCAGTGGTGCTTCCTGTACAGCCTGCAGAACTGTGAATTGATTAAATGTCTTTACTTTGTAAATTACCCAGTCTCAGGTAGCTCTTTATAGCAATGCAAGAACAGACTAATCCTCTCTAAATTTAAGCTAAATTCATTCTCAACTCAGTTTATCCTTAGTTAGATCTCTAAAATGTCCATGGTCACACCAAATGCCACCTAATATGAAGGAAGTGTGATGGAGTGGTAGTCAATGTGGATGGAGAGTATAGTATTAGTTAATTGAGGTTTAATATCTTACTTTTTCAAGTTAAAAATATATAATTATATGAACACATTTCTAGAGCTATTCCAAGCATGTTGGAAAGATCCTATGTAAATGAAGGATCTTGAAGTTTAAACTTCATTAACTTCATAATACTTCTCCCTCTGCTAATGGAGATGTGAGTTTTCATAATTGAATGATGTCAAAATTACAAAAGGCGTTAAATAGTGCAATGATTGACAATCACTCATTGATTTTTAACAATTAAGAGTTCACTGTTGAAATATGAAAATGGTTTCCATAAAGATTTGATGGGGTGTAGGAGTGGAAATTATATTGGTGAATGTTAAAGAATGAAGAGTTTAGCTGGGTGAAAACCTACGAACATCTTTCTGGACTTGAGGTCTAAGTTTTTTGTCTTGTTCAATGCCCATAAAATGAAATTATCTTTAGATGGTCTCCAATTGTAAAAAAAATTAGTGAAGCTTCTAGATCTAAAATTGTAAACACCTTTCTTTCTTTCTTTTTTTTTTTTTGAGACAGGGTGTCACTCTGTTGCCCAGGTTGGAGTGCAGTGGTGCAGTCAGCTCACTGCAGCTTCAAACTCCTGGGCTCAAGCAACCCTCTCACCTCAGCCTCCCAAGTAGCTGGGACTACAGGCACAAGCCACTATGCCCAGGTAATTTTTAAACAATTTTTGTAGGGACCAGAGTCTTGCTATGTTGCCCAGACTGATTGAAAAATCCTGGGCTCAGGCAATCTTCCTGCCTTGACCTCCCAAAGTGTTGGCATTACAGGTATAAGTCACTGTACCTGGCCATAAACAATTTTTCAATTGTTATAATTATGTAAGCGCTCATTTAAATTTTGAATAAAGAAGAGTAAACCAGCTGGGCACATCTAGTGGCAACTAACAGAAACCACAGTTAGCCTCATCAGAAAGCAAGTGCTTTGGCCCTTGCAGCAGCTTGTTGCTCTTAGAATTCCTATTGCTGTCGTAACTGCTGGATACTCTGCTGCATGAGACTGCTTTTTATCTGACTAGCAAAAGATAACCCAGAATCCAAGGGGAATCTTGGACGCACAGACTTCTCCACACTTTCAGAAAATTTGATTATGAAAAGGAATACAAGAGAAAGGGCCTTGCACAGATAATAAAAGGTGGGGGGTGCCTTTTAGAACGGAAAAATTTTGAACTTGTTTTTGACTAAATAAATCAGAAGTGAACTAGTGATGGAAGAAACAGGTCACTGAGGAGATAATTTGTGAAGCAGGGGAAATGACAGAATAAAGGACAGATATGAAAGTTGAAATTGAAGATTGCAGTTATTTGTTTGGCTATTGTTTTCCTGCTCATTTTATCAGATGTAACAACATCTAGATAGATTGGCTCTTTTATCATAATAAAATGTTCCTCTTTATCACTGGTAATTTTTCTTTTTTTTGAAGCAGGGTCTCACTTTTTTGCTGAGGCTGGAGTACAGTGGCACAATCATAGCTCACTGAAGCCTCAAGCTTCTTGGCTCAAGTGCTCTTCCCACCTCAGCTCCCTGATTAGCTGGGACTATGAGTGCATGCCACTATAGCCAGCTAATTTATATTATTTTTTGTAGACATGAGGTTCTCACTGTGTTGCACAAAGTGGTCTAGAACTCCTGGGACCAATTGATCTGCCTGCCTTAGCCTCCCAAAGAGCTGGGATTACAGGTGTGAGCCACTTTGCCTGGCCTCCCTGGTAATATTTTTTGTTGAAAGTCTTTGTCAGATGTTGATATAGCCACTAAAGTTTTCTTTTTTACTGTTTATTCTCATAAGACTGCAAAACAGCTGTTTATTTTTCCTTGGCAGGCATCATGTTCTATACTACATTTAAGCAGGAACATGGTGGGAACTGTGTGAGTCTGTCTACCAATTCCTGTCGTTCTAAATACTGTGCTCTTCATCTTTCTCCATACTCCCAGGAACCAGTTCAGTTTTGCTTATGCAAAGAGTTGTATCTTCCTCAGGTGTGGAGAAAAATTTTAGGTATTTCTTTTTTTTTTTTTTTAATTTTTTCAACTTTCATTTTAGGTTCAGAAGGTACATAGGCAGATTTGTTACATGGGTAAATTTAATGTCATGGGATTTGGTGTACAAATGATTTCATCACCAAGGTAGTGAGCATGGTACCCAATAGGTAGTTTTTCAAACCTTACCCCCCTCCCATCCTCCCCACTAGGTAGGCCCTGGTGGCTTTTGTTCCTTTTGTTGTGTCCATGTATACTCAATGTTTAGCTCCCACCTATAAGTGAGAACATGTGTTATTTGGTTTTCTGTTTCTGCATTAATTCACCTAGGATAATGGCTTCAAGCTGCACCCATGTTGTTGCAAAGGACATGGTTTCATTTTTTAGGGATGCATAGTATTCCATGATGTGTATGTACCATGTTTTCTTTATTCTTTTCACCATCAATGGACATCTAGATTGATTCCATGTCTTTGCTATGGTGAATAGTGCTGCAATGAACATAAAGGTATATGTGTCTTTTTGGTAGAATGAGTTTTATTTATTTGGATATGTACCCAGTAATGAGATTGCTGAGTTGATGGTAGATCTGTTTTAAGTTATTTGGGAAATCTCCAAACTGCTTCCCACGGTGGTTGAAGTAATTTACATTCCCACTAACAATATGTAAGTGTTCTCTTTCTTCTGCAAACTTGCCAACATTTTTATGAGTTTTTAGTGTTAATAACAGCCATTCTAACTAGTTTCTGAGATGGTAATTTCATTGTGGTTTTGATTTACATTTCTCTAATGATTAGTAATGTTGACTATTTTTTCATGTTTGTAGGCCATGTGTATATGTTCCTTCAAGAAGGGTATGTTCATGTCCTTTGCCCACTTTTTATTGTTATATTATTTTATTTTAATTAATTAATTTATGTATTTTTTTTTTTTTACTGCTGTTGTTCTATTTTTATTTATTTATCTTTTTTAAATTATACCTTTTCTGGGATACATGTGCAGAATGTGCAGGTTTGTTACATAGGTGTATGCATGCCATGGTAGTTTGCTGCACCCATCAACTAGTCATCTACATTAGATATTTCTCCTAATGCTATCCCTCCCTTAACCCCCCACCCCCTGACAGGCCCCAGTGTGTGATGTTTCCCTTCCTGTGTCCATGTGTTCTCATTGTTTACCTCCCACTTATGAGCGAGAACATGTGGTGTTTGGTTTTCTGTTCCTGTGTAAGTTTGCTGAGAATGATGATTTCCAGCTTCATCCATGTCCCTGCAAAGGACATGAACTCATCCTTTTTATGGCTGCATAGTATTCCATGGTGTATATGTGCCACATTTTCTTAATCCAGCCTATCATTGATGGACATTTGGGTTGATTCCAAGTCTTTGCTATTGTGAATAGTGCTGCAATAAACATACGTGTGCATGTGTCTTTATAATAGAATGATCTATAATCCTTTGGGTGTATAACCAGTAAAGGGATTGCTGGGTCAAATGATGTTTCTGGTTCTAGATCCTTGAAGAATCACCACACTGTTTTCCACAATGGTTGAACTAATTTACACTCCCACAGACAGTGTAAAAGTGTTCCTATTTCTCCACATCCTCTCCAGCATCTGTTGTTTCCTGACTTTTTAATGATTGCCATTCAAACTGGTGTGAGATGGTATCTCATTGTGGTTTTGATTTGCATTTCTCTACTGACCAGTGATGATGAGCTTTTTTTCATATGTCTGTTGACTGCATAAATGTCTTATTTTGAGAAGTATCTGTTCATATTCTTCACTCACTTTTTGATTGGGTGGTTTGTTTATTTCTTGTAAATTTGTTTAAGTTCCTTGTAGATTCTGGATATTAGCCCTTTGTAAGATGGATAGATTGCAAAAATTTTCTCCCTTTCTGTAGGTTGCCTGCTCACTCTGATTATAGTGTCTTTTGCTTTGTAGAAGATCTTTAATTTTTGTCTTGCATTGACATTGCTTTTGGTGTTTTACTCATGAAGTCTTTGACCATGCCTTTGTCCTGAATGGTATTGCCTAGGTTTTCTTCTAGTGTTTTTATGGTTTCGGGTCTTACATTTAAGTCTTTAATCCATCTTGAGTTACTTTTTGTATAAGGTGTAAGGCAGGGGTCCAGTTTCAGTTTTCTGCGTATGGCTAGCCAGTTTTCCCAGTACTATTTTTTAAGTAGGGAATCCTTTCCCCATTGCTTGTTTTTGTCAGGTTTGTCAAAGATCAGATGGTCATAGTCGTAGATGTGTGGTGTTATTTCTGAGGCCTCTATTCTGTTCCATTGGTCTATATCTCTGTTTTGGTACCAGTACCATGCTGTTTTGATTACTGTAGCCTTGTAGTATAGTTTGAAGTCAGGTAGTGTGATGCCTCCAGCTTTGTTCTTTTTGCTTAGAATTGTTTTGGCTATGTGGGGTCTTTTTCAGTTCCGTATGAAATTTAAAATAGTTTATTCTGATTCTGTGAAGAAAGTCAGTGGTAGCTTGATGGGGATAGCAGTGAATCTATAAATTACTTCGAGCAGTATGGTCATTTTCATGGTATTGATTCTTCCTATCCATGAGGATGGAATGTTTTTCCATTTGTTTGTGTCTTCTCTTATTTCCTTGAGCAGTGGTTTGTAGTTCTCCTTGAAGAGGTCCTTCACATCCATTGTAAGCTTTATTCCTAGGTATTTAATTCTCTTTGTAGCAATTGTGAATGGGAGTTCACTCATGATTTGGCTCTGTGTTTGTCTATTATTGGTGTAGAGGAATGCTTGTGATTTTTGCACACTGATTTTGTATCCTGAGACTTTGCTGAAGTTGCTTATCAGCTTAAGGAGATTTGGGGCTGAGACAGGTTTGTCAAAGATCGTATGGTCATAGTCGTCATCTGCAAAGAGACAATTTGACTTCCTCTCCTCCTTTGTTTTTTTTTAAATTTTTTTTTTTTTAATTCTCAGTAAGGCAAGGTACTTCTATAGAAGGGTGCACCCCTACAGATGGAGCAATGGTGAGTGCACACTTGGACAAGGGAGGAGAAGGGGTTTTTATCCCTGACGGACGTGGCCCCTGCTGCTGTGTCATTCCTCTATTGGCTAGGGTTAGACCACACAGGCTAAACTAATTCCAATGGGCTAATTTAAAGGGAGTGACGGGGGTGAGTGGTTTGGCAGAAAAGATGGTTATGACAGAGCAAGTAATTGGAATGAGTCAGGGTGGAGCAGGTAATCGGAATGAGTCAGGGTGGAGCAGGTGATTGAAATGAGTCAGGGTGAAGCAGGTAATTGAAAAAGATTGCTTTACGAGGAAGTTAAGTTTAAAATGAAAAAAGTGGCTTTATGAGAGAAGTTAAGCTGAAAAGTAGAAGGTAAAGAACTGAACATACTGACATATTGATTCTTTGAAAAGAAATTTAGAACTCATATCTAACAACCCCTCTCCTTGTATTTCCTTACAACTTCCTTTTGAAACTTTTTTTAAACATGTCTTGGCTTAGTTGTTTTGCCTGATTTTCAAAAGAAGAAGCTTCTCTGGATAAGGTAAAGGATAGTTAAGGGAAGTTTTAGTAAGTGCTGTTTTTATGAGCCTCTGCATTAACCCACGGATGCATGGTATGACACAGCACCCAACAAGAATAAGTACACACATTACGGCTGTGAGGGAAGTAAGAATTGAGGCTATTATTCCTTTTATTTACCGAACCACTTTTGTAGCCATCCTATAAAGGGGTCATTTACCCCTGAGTTGCAGGCTAACTCATTGGACAGGGCAGTCAGACCTTGCAATGCGTTTGTTATATTTCCATTAGGGGCAGTGTTGTTTGGGATGAAGGTGCAACATTGAGTTTTAATCATGATGCAAACTCCTCCTCTTTCTGTTAATATCATGTCTACGGCTATTCTATTTTCCTCAGCCATCTGGCTAGTAGCCCCTAATTATTTAGCTATTCCTTTAACAGAATCTCTAGTGCAGTGAATAAATCGCTATTGGTTGTAGTAGATGTAGTTTATCCAATCTACATTTTTATTAATTGTCACCTACAAAAATATTTACACAAATCCTGCAGCTATTTGATTTCAGGTTTTAAATTGATCTGGTATTCCCCGTGGGACTCTAATTGTGTCTAAATAGATGTGAGAGTCAAGACCCATAAGGGGCTTCTCTTGCTTTACGATGTTGTCCTTCCTCTGGTTGATGAAATGCCAGGGTGAAAGGGATAGCCAATTGGACTAAAGCGCAAGTGCCACTCCAGTTATTTGGCTGAGTGTCCAGTAAAGGTCCATCATAATACCACCACACATCTGCTTGGGGATGAACAAGGGCTGACTGGTAAACTCTTGAAAGTTCTTAAGCTCACTGCATCCCTTCAGGTCTCCAAGGAATGCTAAGTTTCTTCCCTGTTGTGAGAGACACGAAGTGAACTTAGTGTTGGGAGGTGGAAGCTGGATGGCCCTCGAGACTGACCCACAGAGTGTTGGACTTTGGGATATAGCAGAGACAGAGCTTGGCATGACTTGTTACCCTAGGCTGTAGAATCCTGCAAAACAGCTACCATGCATCCCATGCCCAGTCGACTGGAGGACCACCCTAGTGGAAAGGGGACAATCCAGGCCTCTGGCCTGCTGTGTGCACAAGCATAACAATTGCTTTTGTTTAATGTGTGGACAGAATATTTGATCCATTCCAACCAGGCATTTGCATCTTGGTATCCTGTCTTAATTGCCAAAGTTTGTTTTAAGTCTTTAACTTTTATGATAGCTATCTTGGTCTTGTCGTTAGATGGAGGAAGAGCAATGGTTCCAGTGTGAGAGGCTTTGGAAGAAGGCTTAGAGGAAGGTGCAGGTGGTGGCGGATCAAAGAAATGCATTTCAAATAATCTAATAGGGTTTTTCCCTGAAACCTCAGCCCCCATACCATAAAACCAGCTTAAAGAAGGGAACTGGCTTTAAAAAGGGGAAGAACGTTGAGGGTTTGAGATAATAATCTGTATAGAATTACATTGGTTTAGCTGACAGTTAGAGGGGAGGGCTGCCCCTCTAGTAAAATGAATGTATGATTTTTGGAAATTACAAAAACTGGTTGGGGCAGTCCATCCTTGCTCTTTAGTGGTCCACAGAACATTGTACTAACTACAGCATAAGAGCTTTACATTGGGGAGAAAGACTCCTGGTTGACACTGGGGTCTTTATCGTAATCTCCCTGGATTACGTGGTCCCAATTCATTAATGCCCAGTCTGAGGAGAGTCAGGAGAGACAGAGGTACTTTTCTGAATTAGAGAGTTGTCTTTGACTTGACAAGTCCCCATGGGGTATAACAAGGTAAGCATTAAATGCAATAGTTTCAGGCAAAATTGACTTGATTATGTTAATAACTAGATGGTCAGCAATAGAGCAAGGAAAGAAGAAAGAGTAACAGGATAGATTAGAGTTGTTAAATTTTTCTTAGCTTTAGTTTGGTAGGGTTTTTCTCCTGTGACCATGGCCCATGACTCTGGAGGGGGCAGCACTTTCTTGACTCAGGTGTGATGAATCCATCCCCTTTTGCTGTATGAACAGCAGTCTCAGTGGTTAGCAGCACAAGGTAGGGTCCTTCCCAGGCTGGCTCGAGTTTTCCTTCTTTCCACCCTTTGATGAGAACGTGATCCTCAGGCTGGTGCTGGTTTACCGGAAATTCTAGGGGTGGTACCTGTGCTAAAAGACTTTTAGTTTTGAGGGAAACTAAAGTGGATAAACCAAGTATATAGTTTCTAAGAAATTGATCTTTGTTTTAAATGTGGGGACATCAGCAGTGGACTTTATAGTCCTTGATGCCTTCTCACTGAGAAATTTCCTTTAGTACCTATTTTTATTAGATTTTAGACCAAAGAAAGCCAAACACCATTTTATATTTGACAATGCTTCCTGTGTGATTTTTATACCAGATAAGGTAAATTTCACCTTTATATTGGTGTGTTATTAATGTTAAACTTAATTTTAATAAAACCTTGTAGGCATATTTATTCAATTTTTAATGTCTGACCATAGGTAAGATTTTTATAGACTCTTTTTAACCTTTTATAATTTTTGTTAAAGAGCAGGTTAGTGCTTTAAGAAAAACCTGTTGTGCTTTTATTTTAATGTCCATTTCACAGAAAAACTGGATGACACCCCTTTGACTTTAGCCAATATGTTTACGCACAGAATTTTCTTTGCAATTAACATTTCAAAACTTGCTTAAACCTTTAAAACAAAATATGTATATATTTTTAACTTTTTAATGGAGGTAAAAATCTACATTCTTATGCCTCCTTATAATCCTTTTACCAAAGGTATATTTTACTTTCCTTATACACTTTGCACATAAACTGCTTCTTCAATAGTTTTACATTCAGGAGGCCTAATTACTTTTAAATTATACAACATTTCTTGCATAAATTCCCTTTTATACCTTTTTTTTCATGACTTTTACAGGCAATTCTTTGACAAGCCTCAACTTTCTGACTTGCTGCAAACATCCCTTTCTTTAAACAGCCAGTTAATTTATTTTAGGACAAGAATTTACCATATAATATTCATTTTTACATACATTCTCCCCCCTGCATTTTTTTTCTCAAAGATAATAACCATTCTTTTCCAAAGCAGACTTTCTTCATCTCTGTGGACTAGACTGTCTAAGGCCACAAGATCAGAAATTAGGATAATACATGTTACACTGTTAACTTTTAGCAAACTACTTTTGTTGAAAACCTTGTAAATTTGGGATTTCAATTATTCTTTGCTACTAATAAGACCTTGTTTTGTCCAAAGTAACTTAGAATTGCTATAGATAGTTCCTTCCTGGTTCTGTAAGTGCTTTAAGGCTTGGCTGAGTGCAAACAGCTCAACAGCTTGCAAGGTTGAGCAGATCAATTATTAGGCAATTTTCCTAACTCTGCTTTTACAAGAGTTTCCCTATCAATTACTGAATACCCATTATGTATCATCCTGTCCCTAAAGGGAGTTCCTCCTAGGTGTGGTCAGACTTTTTTATGGTAATTAATTAAGATTTAGATCCTCTGTTAGGAAACCTGCTGGGTTAAGGGAATTATCAGTGGTTAATGTTAAATAATCTTTTTCTAACAGAATAACCCCATGCTTTAAGATTTTTGAGTTAGTAAGCTCCTTCCTTCCTTCCTTCCTTCCTTCCTTCCTTCCTTCCTTCCTTCCTTCCTTCCTTCCTTCCTTCCTTTCTTTCTTTCTTTCTTTCTTTCTTTCTTTCTTTCTTTTCTTTCTTTCTTTCTTTTCTTTCTTTCCTTTCTTTCTTTCCTTCCTTCCTTCCTTCTTTTCTTTTCTTTTCTTTTCTTTTGGACTTAGGATAGTTCTGACCTTATGAGGTGTGCTCACATTGAGGTTTCCTCTAAAAGTTATTTTTCTACTTTCTTCTGTTAGCAAAGCAGTTGCCACTACAGATTGAATGCATTTGGGCCATCTGCAGGTTACTTGATTAAGGATTTTTGATTAGGAAGGCTACAGGTTGTCAGTGGCCTCAGTGCTTTCGGGCTACGCCCTTGTTTATACTGACAACAATGTGGTTTTGGAGTGTTATGGGGTCATGGAGAAGACCTTCAATTATCAATTATAGGTTTTAAATTTACCCTGACTTTTAAAGGAGTAGGGTACACGGTTTTCTCTTTACTACTTCTATCTCTCTCTTTCTCTTTCTCTCTTTGACTTTCTGTCTCTCTCTTTCTCTGTCTCTTTGACTCCATCTTTGTCTCTCTGTCTCTTCCTCTCTCTCTGCCTCTCTCTCTTTGACTCCCTGTCTCTTCCTCTCTCTCTCTGTGTCTCTCTTTCTCTCTCTCTTTGCTGTTCTTTCCCTGCCTCTGCCAGCTGCTTATGCTGCTGTTCTCCCTTCTCCTTACCCTTCCTCTAGGGGAGGGACCAGTGGGAGTGGAGCTACTCTTTTTTCCCCTGAAAAAAGGATGCCCAAGATGGACATTAACTCGATCCAAGGGTAAAACTGAGGTCCTAAGAACTGGTCAATTTGGTCTGACACTCGGTAAGGGTCATCTAGTAGTGGTTTAAGCTCCTTTTTAAAATTCCAGACTTCTGAACTAGTTAGGAGAGTATTTACAAAGCCAATGCCGTCCCCTGCTCCTTGTGGTACCTCTTTTAAAGGGAAGAGGGTTGGGGCTGACCTATTAGGTACAGAGGGAAATGGGAAATTCTGAATATCTTTCTTACATTGTTCTATCTCACACTGGAGTCCCTTTAGAGAGGGGTATTTAGATTGGAAGGGAACAGGCTAATAGGATGGTAATTCCTAAGATTCAGGGTTTTAAGGAGGTGAGTAGAGGGGAATTTGGAACAGGATCTGAGGTGGCAGTGGCTGAGGGGAAGGATTGGGGACACTGAACAGGGGAAGATAGTCTAGGGGATCCCATGTGCTGGAATCTTTAGGCATGAGAGCTGGCTCCTCTGACTTTTCATTTTGAGGTGCCAGATTGGGTTCTTCCGTATTTATTTTTAAGGGAAAAAGGAGGGCAGGTCCTTGCCTCCAACAAAGGGCATAGCCTAGTTCTTCTTGAGACACTGGACTTTTATCATTAACATATCAGATTAGAAGCTGACACATTACATCCTCATTTGAAACAAACTTTGGCCAGAAGATTGAGGGTTTGAGGATGGATCCCTGAGTCCAAATAAAACAGCAATATTTTATCATTTGTTGATTTTTCCTATGTTTAGTCCTTTCTTTATCCTTCCAGTGTTTTAGCATGAGACCTAGGGCACTGTCTGGGGGGATATCTTTGTTACTATCTTTATCCCCCTTGCTCCTATAAGGGTAAACTGAAGCTGGAGCCAAACCGGGAACGAAGACACAAGGCAAATGGCAGTGAGAATAGCCTTTATTAGGACTCGCGGGCGAGGTTCATTGGTCCAAAGGTGTGGGCTGAGGAAGTCATGCTGAGGGAGGAGGGTAGGGGCTTTTTATAGCCTGAGAGGCAGGGAAACTGGTTGTGCAAACAGGGCCTGGGGGGTCTTGAAACTACTAGGGCAGGAGTTGAGTAAAGGTCATGAGGAAGGGGTCTTTGGAAACTGTTAACTGAAACTGCTGTTTACGAACTTGTTGAAGGGAGTCTTTAACAAAAGGCCTGCTACGCCAGGTAACGCCGCCATGTTGGGTCTAGATTCCTGCCTAACATTCCAACCTGTTTCTAATAAGAAAAATGGGGCGATGTGTTCATCTGGCTGCTTCCTGCTGGTATGGGTTGTCATGGGGTTCTTTGGAGGTCGGAACTCGGGTATGGGGTGGAGCAGCATCTGATTGAAAGTGACCTGGGAGACTTCTTTCATGTGGTCCTGGATGAAGCAGAGGACACAGGGAGCTATGAGTAGCAAGAAACCAATGATTAGGAAGGGGCTTAGAAAGGGTAGGACTTAACCGGCCACAGACGACTGCCACCACCTAAGTGAGGGCCTTGATTTGAGGTTTTTCTGGTGGAGTCTTTCCCAAATCTTTTTTAGAGTGACGAGATTGGTTTCTACTAGTCCTGACTCATTGATGTAGTGTTCGGCCGGGAAGGGGAAAGGAGGGTATTAGGTTAGAGGAGTTAAAAGGGCTGGGTAAGGGTACCACAACCAGTGGGGGCTTATTCAAGGCTGCACGCAAGAAACAACGAGAGATGTTGTGTACCTCGGCCATGTGTACCACTTGAGCCCCTTCCCTGACTAAGGTTAACCAGGAAAAAGGGTTGCTGCTGTCCTGGGGCTTGCTGCCTGGGCTAGAGCTGAGATGGCTTCCTCCTGTTGTCTGATGTCAGAGGCCCGGCTGACGAGGCTGCTTACCACCTTGATGTAGGCCTTAAAGATCCTGAGTCAGGCCATGGGATAAGACTCACTGTGCCCACCAGTCCTAGGAAGGACAAGATCTCTTCCGCATCCTGAGGAGGCTGGAGAGTTTCAATGAGGCTTATTCTATCTGCTGTGAGGCTTTTGTAGTGGGTGCGAGGAATATGCCTAGGTAGGTGACAGAAGGGCTGCAAAGTTGAGCCTTAGCCGGGGTAACCTGATAACCTCAGTCGCCTAGAAAATTTAAAAGTGTAGCAGTATCTGCAAAGGAGCACTCCTAGGAAGGACTACATAGTAATAAGTCATCGACATACTGCAATAGTGTGCTGTGGGTCAGGGGACAGAGGACAACATCCTGTGCCAGTGCCTGTCCAAAAAAATGGGGGCTATTACAGAACCTTTGAGGCAAAACAGTCCAAGTCAGCTGGGAAGAAATATGAGTGTCTGGATCTTCCAATGTAAAAGCAAACAGAAAATGGCAGTCTGGGTGTAGAGGGATGGTAAAGAAGGCATCCTTCAGGTCAAGGACAGTGAAATGGGTGGTGTCAGGGGGAACGCACGAGAGGAGTGTATATGGATTAGGAACAACTGGAAAGGTAGGGACTACTGCCTCATTGATGAGGCGTAGGTCCTGTATGAGATGATAGGCCCCAGAGCTTTTCTGTACAGGCAGGATAGGAGTATTACATGGTGAGTTGGTGGGAACTAGAATGTGCTGCCAGAGCAGGCGTGTAATGATGGGTTTTAGTCCTTGTCAGTGTTGAAGGGAGATAGGGAACTGGGGTCTAGAGGGGAACTTGGAAGGGTCTTTTAGCCGGATGCAGACCGGAGTGTGGTGCTGGGCAATGATCGGGGTGGAGGTGTCCCACACCCTAGGGTTAATGGGGACTGGAAACGGGAGTGGGGGGTCAGCCTGGCAGGGTTTGTCAGGTGAGAGAAGGGGGAAGAGGAACGCAAGGTGTGGGGAGGGGTTGGGCAGGAAATGAACTGAGGCCCCTAGCTTGGAGAGGAGATCTCGTCCTAACAAGGGGACTGGGCATGAAGGAATGATAAGAAATGAGTGCGAGAAGAGGGAACCATCCAGGCAGCAAGACAGAGGAGGAGTCTGGTGGTAGGTGGAGGGAGTGCCATCAATTCCCACGACCGTGACAGTGGAGGGGTGGCTGGGGCCACTGAAGGAAGGCAAAACAGAGTAGGTAGCCTCCATGTCCATGAGGAAAGATATGGACTTACTCACTACCTGGAGCATAACCCTGGTCTCGGCGAGAATGAGAGGGGTCCTCGAGTCTGGGCCTCTTCAATCTTCGTCGATGTTGAGGAGATGGAAGGTGCCTCCAATACCTGGAGGAGGGTCGTCACGTGGAGGCGCAGTGACCGTCCTTAGGTTGGGGCAGTCTGACTTCGAGTGGCCCATCTGCCGACAGTTCAGACAGGGGCGAGTTGGCTCCTTTAGGTTAGGGCACTGCCTGGCCCAGTGGCTGTCGTTGCCGCACTTGAAGCAGGCACCAGGTGGCGCTCGGGTAGTACCTCTTTTCTGGAAGCTCCTGGAGCCAGCCGGCCTCAGGGCTGCTACCAAGGCCTGGATTTGGAGTTGTACCTTCTGTTTTAGCCTGGCCTGTCATTGGGCCTCAGCTGCTTCCTCCCTGGAGTTGTAGACCTTGAAGGCCAGTTTGACTAAATCCTGGATGGGAGTTTGAGGGCCGTCCTCCACCTTTTTAAACTTTTTTTTGATATCGGGGGCTGACTGAGAAATGAAATATGAGGCCAAGACGGTCCCCCCTGCAGGGGAGGCAGGGTCAAGGCGGGTGTACTGAATAAGTGCCTCAGTCAGCCAGTTAAGAAAAACAGCCGGATTTTCATCTGCGCCTTGGACTACCTCTTTTAGTTTGTTAAAGTTGACTGATTTGTTAGAGGCTGCCTGCATGCTGGCAAGAAGGCACTGAACCATCATGTCTCGGCGATGGCGGCCTGCCTGCCCCACCTGGTAGTCCCAGTTGGGCTCAGCCAAGGGCACTGCCTCGGTGCTGACTGGCATGGCAGAGTCAGTTAAATGAACCTGGTTAGCATGCTGCCTGGCTGCTGCTAGGATGCGTTCCTGCTCCTCAGGAGACAGGGTTGAGGTCATGACGACATGAAGGTCACGCCAGGTGAGATCATATGCCTGGCATAGATACCTAAACTATTTGATATAATGAGTAGGATTGGCCAAAAAGGAGCCTGCAAGCTCCCTAACCTTAGACAAGTCTGCCAATGAAAACGGCACATGGACCCGGATTACTCCCTCGGCACCTGCCACCTCTCGTAAGGGACACAGGAGGTCAGTCCTGGACCGAGTATAGGCTGAGACAGGCAAGGAAGGAGAGGAGGTGGAGGTAGGGGAGACAGAATCTGTTGGGTTTGGTAAGGACACAGGAAGGGGGGAAGGGTGGGGAGGTGTTGACGAGGACGGGGATAATGGTGGGTCAGGGTAAGGAGGATGTTGGGCAGGAGACTGGAGGGGTGGCAGGGATAGGGTTTCAGGAGGCTCAGAAGAAGAGGAGGAATCATCCCTCTCCTTGCTCGAGGGAAGAGACTTTGTGAGCAGAACTTGAGCTAACGAGCATTGGGTGCAGAGATCTGGGCGAGAACGCAAGTCCCAAAAGGTCTGAACATAGAGTATCTCAGACCATTTGCCTAATGTCTTGCAGAAGTTGGTCAGATCTGTGAGAATGTTAAAGTCTAGAGTGCCTTCTGCAGGCCACTGAGACTGATTATCCAATTTATATTGCGGCCATGCTATTGTGCAGAAGAAAATGAGCCACTTTCGTTTTATGTCTTGACTGAGACTTAAAGTCTGGAGATTCACCAAAAGGCACCCCAGAGGAGATTTTCGGTTTGGTTTGGACTGGGTAGTTCCCATGGTCTCAAGGCGGGCAGTCCGGAGGCAATGGGAGCGTCCTCCTACTGCCACACAGAGTGCGGGGTACGGTGGCTTCCGGGGAGGTTGGACGTCTCCTAGTCCCTGGTGCTGAGGTCACAGCTGACCAGAGAGAGCCCCTGACGTGGCTGCACATTTCGGACAGGGACTCCCAGAGGGAGCCTTCAGGACGGGGGAGAAACTTACCCAGCAGTGATCGAATTGAGTCAAATCTGGTGAGACGGCTCCAGGCTTGAGGAGGGGATCCCGGCTCGGGGAGAGGAGAGCCTGCTTGACCTGGCAGGGGTCCAGGGAGCAGGGGTCTCCTTCTGGGTTTCGGTACCAAATGTAAAGGTAAACTGAGGTTGGACCCGAACCAGGAATGAAGACACAAGGCAAATGGCAGTGAGAATAGCCTTTATTAGGACTCGCGGGTGAGGTTCCTCAGTCCAAAGGTGCGGGCTGAGGAAGTCGCACTGAGGGAGGAGGGTAGGGGCTTTTTATAGCCTGAGAGGTAGGAAAGCTGGTTGCGCAAACAGGGCCTGGGGGGTCTTGAAACTACTAGGGCAGGAGTTGAGTAAAGGTCATGAGGAAGGGGTCTTTGGAAACTGTTAACCGAAACTGCTGTTTACGAACTTGTGGAATGCAGGTGAGCTGCAGGTCATGGGGGAGTGTGGTTGCCCAGCCAGAATCCCTGACATATGTAAGTGTGAGGGTGTGTACAAGGGTGAAGGGAGTCTTTAACAAAGGCCCTGCTACGCCAGGTAACGCCGCCATGTAGGGTCTAGATTCCTGCCTAACAGCTCCCTGTCTTGCTCGGGGTATTTCCCATCTTGATGGTTTTGGGGTAAGGTTCAAGGTTCAATTTCCCTTACTGGAAATTTCTCACCTTTTGGGGTGAGGCTCAGTTTCTCCACTGGAAACTTCTTGCCTTTAGGGGTGAGGCTCAATTTCCCCACTGGAAATTTCTTGCCTTTTGGGGTGAGGCTCAATTTCCCTACTGGAAATTTCTTGCCTTTTCTACTACTGGAGGTATGTGTGAGGTTCATTACCCCCCAATGAGGATGTTTCACCTCTTTTTAACCTCTAAGCCACCCCCCGACCAAGGAGTACTTCACTGCACTGCACCCATGGCTTTCTTACCTTGGTCCCAACCACCAAGGAAATACTTTACCTGCTCCCATGGCTTCTACTTCCTTGGTCTGTGCACAGAGTCATCACTGCAGCATGTGAGGATCCTTTAAGCTAGGTTGCTGTCCAGTGTTTTTTTTGTTTGTTTGGTTGTTTTTTTTTTGTTTTTTTTTTTTTGCATTGTTGAGCGCTCGGGTTATTCCTTGCAGTGGGTGGATTCAGATTTCTCACCCCTGAGGCCACCACAATGGGGAGGGGTGCGCCTCCTCACAAGAGAGAACCAGAGGCCATCCCTGGAGGGGAATGTAATCATGGGCGAGACCCCAAATTGTTATATAAAAAGTTTTGGTGCCACAAGAGAAATAGCCCTTGGATATAACATTTTCTTTTTAATTCTCAGCAAGGTAAGGTACTTCTATAGAAATTTGCATCATTACAGATGGAGCACTGGTGAGTGCACTGACTTCCTCTCTTCCTATTTGAATATTGTTTATTTCTTTCTCTTGCCTGATTGTTCTGGCCAGAACTTCCAATACTATGTTGAATAGGAATGGTGAGAGAGGATAACCTTGTGTTGTGCCAGTTTTCAAAGGGAATGCTTCTAGCTTTTACCCATTCAGTATGATATTGGATATGGGTTTGTCACAAATGACTCTTATTATTTTGAGATATGTCCCATCAATACCTAGTTTATTGAGAGTTTTTAGGTTGAAGTGGTGTTGAATATTATTGAAGGCCTTTTCTGTACCTATTGAGATAATCATGTGTCTGTTGCCGTTGGTTCTGTTTATGAGATGGATAACGTTTTTTGATTTATATATGTTGAACCAGTCTTGCATCCCAGGGATGAAGCCAATTTGATCATGGTGGATTAGCTTTTTGATGTGCTGCTGGATTCGGTTTGCCAGTATTTTGTTGAGGATTTTCACATCGATGTTCATCAGGGATATTAGCCTGAAATTTACTTTTTTTGTTGTATCTCTGCCACGTTTTGGTATCAGGATGATGCTGGCCTCATAAAATGAGTTAGGGAAGATTCCCTATTTTTCTGTTTTTTGGAATAGTTTCAGAAGGAATGGTACCAGCTCCTCTTTGTACTTCTTGTAGAATTCAGCTGTGAATCCGTCTGGTACTGGGCTTTTTTAGCTTGGTAGGCTATTAATTACTGCCTCAATTTCAGAGATTGTTACTGGTTTATTTTGAGATTTGACTTTTTCTTGGTTTAGTCTAGAGATGGTGTATGTGTCCAGGAATATATCCATTTCTTCTGGATTTTCTAGTTTATTTGCATAGAGGTGTTTATAGTATTCTCTGATGGTAGTTTGTATTTCTGTGGGATCAATGGTGATATCCCTTTTATGTTTTTTTATTGTATCGGTTTGATTCTTCTCACTTTTCTTCTTTACTAGTCTGGCTAGCAGTCTATCTATTTTGTTAATCTTTTCAAAAAACCAGCTCCTGGATTCATTGATTTTTTGAAAGGTTTTTTGCATCTCTGTTTTCTTCAGTTCTGCTCTGATCTTAGTTATTTCTTGTCTTCTGCTAGCTTTTGAATGTGTTTGCTCTTGCTCCTCTAGTTGTTTTAATTGTGATGATAGGGTGTTGATTTAAGATCTTTCCTGCTTTCTCCTGTGGGCATTTAGTGCTATAAATTTCACTCTAAACACAATATAGCTATGTCCAGAGATTCTGGTATGTTGTGCCTTTGTTCTCATTGGTTTCAGAGAACTTATTTATTTGTGCCTTCATTTCGTTATTTACCCAGTAGTCATTCAGGAGCAGGTTGTTCAGTTTCCATGTAGTTGTGTGGTTTTGAGTGAGTTTCTTAATCCTGAGATCTAATTTGATTGCACTGTGGTCTGAGAGACTGTTTGTTATGATTTCCATTCTTTTGCATTTGCTGAGGAGTGTTTTACTTCCAATTATGTGGTCAATTTTAGATTAAATGTGATGGGGTGTTGAGAAGAATGTATATTCTGTTGATTCAGGGTGGAGAGCTGTGTAGATGTCTATTAGGTCTGCTTGGTCCAGAGCTGAGGTCAAGTCCTGAACATCCTTGTTAATACTCTGTCTCATTGATCTGTCTAATATTGACAGTTGGGTGTTAAGGTCTCCCACTATTATTGTTTGGGAGTCTAAGTCTCTTTATATGCCTCTAAGAACTTGCTTTATGAATGTGAATGCTCCTGTATTGGATGCATATATATTTAGGATAGTTAGCTCTTCTTGTTGCCTTGGTCCCTTTATCATTATGTAATGCCCTTCTTTGTCTCTTTTTTATCTTGTTTTAAATTCTTTTTGATCAGAGACTACGATTGCAACTCTTGCTTTTTTTTTTCCATTTGCTTGTTAAATATTACTTCTTCCCTTTATTTTGAACTGATATGTGTCTTGGTACATGAGATGGGTCTCCTGAATACAGCACACTAATGGGTCTTGATTCTTTATCCAATTTGCCAGTCTTTGTCATTTAATTGGGGCATTTATCTTGTTTATATTTAAGGTTAATATTGTTATGTGTGAATTTGATCCTGTCATTATGATGCTAGCTAGTTATTTTGCCTGTTAGTTGCTGCAGTTTCTTCACAGTGTAGATGGTCTTTACAATTTGGTGTGTTTTTGCCTTGTCTGGTACCAGTTTTTCCTTTCTATGTTTAGTGCTTCCTTCAGGAGCTCTTGTAAGGCAGGCCTGGTGGTGACAAAAGCTCTCAGCATTTGCTTGTCTGTAAAGGATTTTATTTCTCCTTCCACACTTATGAAGCTTAGTTTGGCTGAATATGAAATTCTGGGTTGAAAATTCTTTTCTTTAAAAATGGTTCTTCTGGCTTGTAGGCTTTCTGCTGAGAGATCCACTGTTAGGCTTCACTTTGTGGGTAATCCAGCTTTTCTTTCTGGCTGCCCTTAACATTTTTTCCTTCATTTCAACCCTGGTGAATTTGACAATTATGTGTCTTGGGGTTGCCCTTCTCAAGGAGTATCTTTGTGGTGTTCTCTGTATTTCCTGAATTTGAATGTTGGTTTGTCTTGCTAGGTTGGGGAAGTTCTCCTGGATAATATCCTGAAGAGTGTTTTCCAACTTGATTCCATACTCCCCGTCACTTTCAGGTACACCAATCAAATGTAGGTTTGGTCTTTTCACATAGTCCCATATTTCTTGGAGGCTTTGTTCATTTCTTTTCATTCTTTTTTCCTCTAATCTTGTCTCCACATTTTATTTCGTTAATTTGATCTTCAATCTCTGATATCCTTTCTTCTGTTTGATTGATTTAACTATTCATACTTGTGTATGCTTCATGAAATTCTCTTGCTGTGTTTTTCAGCTCCACCAGGTCATTGATGTACTTCTCTAAACTTGTTATTCTAGTTAGCAATTTGTCTAACCTTTTTTCAAGATTCTTAGCTTCCTTGCATTGTGTTAGTATATATATCCTCCTTTAGCTTGGAGGAGTTTGGTATTACCCACTTTCTGAAGCCTACTTCTGTCAATTCATCAAACTCATTCTCTGTCCAGGTTTGTTCCCTTGCTGGCCAGGAGTTGTGTTCCTTTGGAGAACAGGCATTCTGGTTTTTAGAATTTTCAGCCTTTTTGTGCTGTTTTTTCCTCATCTTCGTGAATTTATCTACCTTTGGTCTTTGATGTTGGTGAACTTCAGATGGAGTTTCTTTGTGGATGTCTTTTTATTGATGTTGATGCTATTCCTTTCTGTTTATTAGTTTTTTTTCTAACAGGCCCCTCTGCTGTAGGTCTGCTGGAGGTCCACTCCAGACCCTGTTTGCCTGGGTATCACCAGCAGAGGCTGCAGAACAGCAAAGATTCCTGCCTGTTCCTTCCTCTGGAAGGTTTGTCTGAGAGCAGCCCCTGCCAGATGCCAGGCAGAGCTCTCCTGTATTGCATGTCTGTTGACCTCTGCTGGGAGGTGTCTCCCAGTCAGGAGGCATGGGGGTCAGGGACCCACTTAAGGAGGTAGTCTGTCCCTTAGTAGAGCTCAAGAACTGTGCTAGGAGATCTGCTGCTCTCTTCAGAGCTGGCAGGCAGGAACGTTTATGTCTACTGAAGCTGCACCCACAGCTGCCCCTTCCCCCAGGTGCTCTGTCTCAGGGAGATGGGAGTTTGATCTATAAGCCCCTGACTGGGGCTGCTGCCTCTCCTTTAGAGATGCCCTGCCCTGAGAGGAGGAATCTGGAGAGGCAGTCTGGTTACAGTGGTTTTGCTGAGCTGCGATGGGCTCTACCCAGTTCGAACTTCTGGCAGCTTTGTTTACACTGTGAGGGGAAAACTGCCTACTCAAGCCACAGTAATGGCAGATGCCCCTTCCCTGACGAAGCTCAAGCATCCCAGGTTGACTTCAGACTGCTGTGCTGGCAGCAAGAATTTCAAGCCAGTGGATCTTAGCTTGCTGGGCCCTGTGGGGGTGGGATTCACTGAGCTAGACCACTTGGCTTCCTGGCTTCATCCTCCTTTCCAGAGGAGTGAACAGTTTTGTCTTGCTGGTGTTCCAGGCACCACTGGGGTATGAAAAAAAACTCCTGCAGCTAGCTTAGTGTCCGCCCAAATGGCTGCCCCGTTTTGTGCTTGAAACCCAGGGCCCTGGAGGCATAGGTACTGGAGGGAATCTCCTGGTCTGCCAGTTGTGAAGACTGTGGGAAAAGTGTAGTATCTGAATTGGAGTGCACTGTTCCTCAAGGCACAGTTCCTCATGGCTTCCCTTGGCAAGGGGAGGGAGTTCCCTGACCTTTTGCACTTCTCAGGTGAGATGACGCTCCACCCTGCTTTGGCTTGCCCTCCGTGTGGTGCACCCACTGTCTAACCAGTCCCAATGAGATGAGCCTGGTACCTCAGTTGGAAATGCAGAGATCACCTGCCTTCTGCATTGATCTCACTGGGGACTGCAGACTGGAGTTTCTCCTATATGGCCATCTTGCCAGCAACTACTTTTAAGTTTTTAGTAGTTAAGTGGTTTTTCTACTTGTTTTAATGTGGAATTTTTCTCAGTCATATATTGTGTAGGAGGCTTTCTTTTTCTTTTCTTTCTTTCTTTTTTGTGTAAAGAAAGAATCTTGGTCTGTCACCTAGGCTGAAGTGCAGTGGTGTAATTTCAGCTTACTGCAGACTTGACCTCCTAGGCTAAAGTGATCCTTCTGCCTCAGCCCTCAGAGTAGCTGGGGCCAGAGGCGCATGCCACCATGCCTGGTTAATTTTGTAATTTTTGTAGAGATAGTGTTTTGCCACGTTACCCAGACTATTCTTGAACTCCTGAGCTTAAGCAGTTCACCTGCCTTCACCTCCCAAAGTGCTGGGATTACAGGTGTGAGCCACCACACCTGGCCCCAGAGAATTTCAACTGGATTCTGACTTTTTCTTGAAGAGGCTTGATCCATGTATAGGAGCTAACTTAGTATGTCTATGGGGAAAGGA
The DNA here is from genome assembly GCF_003255815.1 of Theropithecus gelada. NCBI lineage: Eukaryota > Metazoa > Chordata > Mammalia > Primates > Cercopithecidae > Theropithecus > Theropithecus gelada. The sequence goes on along the minus strand of NC_037672.1, from coordinate 104,947,268 downwards.
TAGCTGGAGTCTTCTATTCCTTCATGTTGCAGAATTGACCCCATTCAAATGCTTTTTTATGTTCCATTTTTTTCTTCATTTTTTCCTAATTTAAAAAAAGTCAGCATAATACACATATTGAAAATAGTCATTTTAACTGTGTTGTCTGCTAATTTGTCATCTCTGTCATTTCTCCTTTTTTTTCTGTTGATTTTTTTTCTCTTTGGTTCATATACCTGGAACTTTTTTTGCACGTTTAGAAATTTTTTGTGGATGTCAGATATTGTGAAGTTTTCATTGTTTTGTGCTTGATTGTGTTGTGGTTTTTAAAGATTGCTGAACCTTGTTCTGCTAGGGAGTTAAGACAGATATCTGTGGTTTATGTTGATCCTTTGAAAGTCTTTTTTTAAAACTCTTTAGGACAAGTATGGCATGACCTTTATTTAAGGCTAGGTCTCTCTACTCAATTATTTGTATATATACATATACATATATGTATTTTTTAGAAATTTGGTTTTCTAAGGGAAGCATGAAAGTTATAATAGAAAAATCACATTGTGGGCATTTCCTTACACTTAATATTCTATGTGTGTGTGTGCACATTTAATGATATGAGTTTGCAGGCTTTTCAGAATATGTTTGGTAATTAGTGGTTCTAAAAGTCTTAATCTTTTTATCATAATGTTTTTTAAAAAGTAGAAGACAAGTTCAACTATAAATTTACTATGAAATCCTCCTCTCTTGATAGTTTCATGAAAAATTTGATGATTAAAGATAGAGATTGCTCATGTTTTTGGTGCTCTTATAGTCTACTGTTTTGCCATTCTTTATTAATATCTTCAGATATTTATAATAATATCTAGCATTATATAGCAGTTAGAGTTGATTTGGATCTTGTATTTCCAAGTGTACTTTCTTTCTTTGGAAATTCTTAGCTTCTAGGTACAAGGTTGCATACTTTTGTTTTTCAGGCCTTAACCAGCCTGTACACATAATTTTTCAGCCTGTACATTGTTGGCCCATATAGTGCCTATTCCCCTTCATCCCTCCGGCGGTTCTGAGATGCAAAAATTTTTCAGAGCTGCCTCCTTCAGATGGGGCATAATTTCTACAGGTTGTCATTATCATCATAACTCCTCATTCTAGTCATTAACATTTACTTGATTCATTCAACATGTATTCGTTTTGGCCTTTTCATTCTCTTATGTTCATGCTTGAGCCTTAGCCTAGAGTGAAATAAAGAAAGAAGTAGAAAAGGAAAGGAAGACAATTAAAGGGACTGAAAAGTAGCCTTTATATAGGTTTACACATGATTTTTATTGTTTTTATTTCACTTTATGGATTTGCAAACCTTAATGTTCTTAAGGAAGAAAGACCAAGAAGTTATGTCTTAACTCAGTGCTCACTTCCTCAAGCGGTTAAAAGTGAATAAGAGAACAGATAAATCTGTACTGCTGAACTACAGAAAGTAGTTGAAAGAAACTAAAGAAAGTTTGGATTAGGAAAGAAGGTGGTAAGAAGTAACTTTCTGTGGAAAAACAGACTGAAGGATGGAGTATACCTATTTCATTTTCCTCCTCCCTCAGCCGGTGGCAAAAACTTGCTTTCTCTTAACTTAAACTTTTGTCATGGCAAGACAATTGTTAAAGAGAAAACCCTGCTGGAGCCATGGTTGGTGATTCGACACAGATAAAAATATCTAGGCAGAATATAGATTCCTTTTTAATGGATATAAATGGTAAATACATAAACAAAAACTATGTGAAGGTATGTAAGACTCTTATTTTACATTTACCTTAAAAAAAGAAAAAACAGGTAGGCTCAGAAAACATTTATTCTCAGATCGCTCATTTCTTTCCCCATTAATTTGCTTTTCCTTCAAGCAGCAAGGATAAGCTGCAAACATATTATGTTCAGAGAAACAGTACTATAGGTTGGCCCATCTGGTGAGAGAGCTTGTTCCCTTTTCTGGAAAACCTTGCCTATGTGTTATGACATCATTCCTTATAAAGGTAGAGATAGATTATTGTGCACATATAACATAATGAATTTATATGAGATATAGTGACTATCCCATGAGTGAGGGAACAAGACATAATTTGGAGTTGGAGCCTAGAGTGATTTATGAAGGTCATTGTCTTACAAATTCAGATGCTTTCCATATGGCGTCGGAGAAACCCCCTTATGTACTGTATGTATAAAACATATGTAGCAAATTAGTTTCACTTACATTTTATTTCTTAAATATGTTTTGGTTTAAAAATGACAGTGTCTTTTGTTTATCTGGTCCGTAAAGTAATTTTTTTTTCTTCACAGAGAGGTTATTTGTTAATAAGGACTGAGAATTTTTAAGTAAAACAGAGAATTGAGTGTGAGCCCCTCTGACACTGGACCATGCGTGTGCCTTGGATGCCAGAGTCTTCCATCTCATTGAATTTATGGCTTAACTTCTGTATCACGCTTAACTCGAGTGTGCTCAGCAGTATGACCTTGTCTAGGAAGAGGAAAAATGGATTGTTCATTTTCCAGCTGTAGTGTATTATATTACTATCTAATTGCATTTTCAAGTAGTTGTGAAGATGCAACTACTTCCACTTAAAAGGAAGTTGCTCTACTTAAAGAAAAATGGAGAATGGATTTAGAGTAATATTCAAAATTGAAAATATTTTTTACCTGAAATAATAATCTTTTGTTTGGCCTAAGCAGCAATTCAATTGATGGCTTTTTCTTTGTATTATTGTTTTAGCTGTGGAGACTTAAAATGTACATTCCCTCAGTCTCCACTCCAGTGTTTCTAACCCTTTAGGAACTGTCCGAATTTGCAAAACTTCCCCCAACCAGAATGTATGGCATACATATTCCACTTTAACACTAGAAAGCATGGATGATTTTCCCAGTATAATTTCATATCTTATTTGAAACATTTCTAACACACTTTAAACATTTGGAAACTCATTGGGATGTCACAAAACCAACTTAAAATCATTGGAGATATAACTCTAAAGCATGATACTACCTAAAGATTTTTGTTGAAGAGTTTCTTGTGTTTTTAAACACAAATCTCACTGTTAATTTGTATCTCACTTGTGGCATCTATCAAAACTAAAATATTCAGCTAGAGATTATACAATTTTCATAGTTGTATAATCCCTAAATCATGCATTGCAATAGTGTAACAATTGTTCCTTGATTTGAAAACCCTGAATGAGCATTTGAAAAATATACCTTGAAGATAAAAGTCGAACAAAAAATAAAATGACTTTCTTTTTAGTTGGGCCAGGGCAAAGTACCAAAACAATGATTATATTGGGTCTGTGTGCATGGGTGGAGGGATGAAATTTGAACACTGAGATCTATCACATAGTTTTCAATCTACAGATTGAATTTACAATCAATATGTATATGTGTATATGCACACACATTCCAATTCCACAGTGATATAAAATTATTACTAGGTGATGGATTTATGTTAACCCATATTAGCAAGCTGTGTACAGGCTTAAATCCTATGCCACCAAAGCCTGATATTGTACCTTAATTCCTATGAGACATTCGAGGTCTATGACCCAGGATATACGGGCTATCCTCTTATTTCTGGAGAAAGAAATAATTGTTGCAGGGACATTTTAACAATTATTTTGACAACTGGTTTCCTAAATAATGATTTCCATGTGCACATAGAAGGGGTGCTAGTCTCAGAATCACTATGATTCATCTGCTGTAATGAAAATTTCCCTTCATGTAAACAGGGATATTTTGATCTCAGCATAAATCTTTCCCTCTTTTTTCATTATTCTTCTAGCAGACAACTCTCACAGCTGTGCATTGTATCTCCATTGCAAAGTCATTTGCAGCTACAGCAGTATGATTTTGGATGTGAGGAAGTAGTACAGGAGCAGGTCCTCTGGATGTCTTTCTCCTTGTTCTATGTATTCTAACTCTGTGTGTGCCACATTGCTTAGTAGAGTTCCATGGGGTTCTGGTTGGCTTTGGAGATTGAAGGAGGAGGAAACAACTTTGTGAAGTCTGAACATCTGCTAGAACCATGATGGCTTTCGGGATGAGCTCATCAGCAGGTAGGTCAACTAACAGTTCAGCCCAGCTATCATCAGCCAGATTCACTACTGTCACCCCACTGAGAATTACTAATGTGTCTCAGTGGACATGAGATTAGGTAGTCAGCCAAAGAACTATTTTCCTCCCGTCTTGAGGTGGGAGTAGGAATGAGAATAGGAAAGAAGTGGAAATGTGAAAAGCTATTTCTGGTGCTCTGTTTGAGTTGCTCACACCATGGTGTGCAAAATAAACTGAAGTAAACCAAACAACTAACCAAACAAACAGCAGTAACAACAACAAGAATAACAAGCATACCTTCACTGTTATTTCCCCAGAGGAGGACTCATTAGACCTTGAGGGAGGACATCAAACCCAGATTCTATTTCTGTCTTCAACCAGTCTTTTCCAAAGTGCTCAGGGAAAATGCTGGTGCTCATCCAACATGGTTTATCATGAAAAGTTAATAACATACTTTCTCCTGATTCACAAATTAATTTTAAAAAGTAAAGGAAAGTCCGTGAAACAAACTGATACAGTGGCTAGATTCTTCTCAATATTACTTTTTTTCTCCCATAACTGTATTTTAAATGTTTCAAATCAAGTCCACATTTATAGAACACTACTATTTGCCAGGCAGAGTAGTAGCTTGGCAATGTGAAAATGAAACATACACATTTCCTGTCTTTCATGATCTTCCAATCCAATGGAGCAGAAAGACACACAAATAGTTTCATTACGTCAGGGAGCATTTGCAGCTGTAGATGACCCAGCAGCAAATGACTATGAATTGAAAAATTTAGAAATTAGATTTTCTTAAATGCTTTTGGAGATGCAGTGATTTATATACATATAATATAAACTATATTTTCCATTAATCAATATTTTTCTACTTTTTGTGATGGCATTAAATGATGGTATGGGGAAAAGTAGCATCTTAGGAATTGGGTTTAAATCTCAGCTTATGAGCAGAGTGAATTTCTGAACTTCAGTATCTGCACCTGCATTACAGGGTGACAAAACTTTTGGTGCAGGATTATTGAGAGAGGCAAGGCACAGAACGTACCAGCACCTACCTACTGATGTATGAATCCTCTGCCAAGGCTTAGCTAGGTGATGATGCAGCATGTGTTTGGATACTCCAGTGAGGGCAAACAAATTTTCTGGTGACAAAATAGTCATGGCGAGAAAGAAATAGGGATTTAAATGTTAATGATTTCATAAGAATTGCGAGATGAGGCATAATGTGGGGGTATAGCATTGATAGGAACTGGAAAATTTGCTAACTTTTAACTAAAAAATTCTCCAAATTATTACCTGTGGTAATTAGTATCTCACTATTTTATCCTTATTCTTACTTTTGTGTGTCTTATCTTTTCTTTTTTTTTTTTGAGACAGAGTCTCACTCTGTCACCCAGGAGTCTCACTCTTTTGCCCAGGCTGCAGTACAATGGCACCATATTGGCTCACTACAACCTCTGCCTCCCAGGTTCAAGCAATTCTCCTGCCTCAGCTTCCTGAGTAGCTGGGATTACAGGCACTTGCCATCATGTCCGGCTAATTTTTGTATTTCTGTAGAGATGGGGTTTCATTGGCCAGTCTGGTCTTGAACTCTTGACCTCAGGCGATCTATCCACCTCGGCCTCCCAGAATGCTGGGATTACAGGCGTGAGCCACCGCACCCGGCCTTCTGTGTGTATTTTCCCATGATGTAGAAAGAGTAATAAAGCACCAGAGGAGTCACCTAGTGTTGCCTTTTCCATTTTTGAGTTGATAAATGGAGGTCTCCGTTTGTTAATTAGTGGTACATCTAGGAAAAGTCAAGTGCGTTGAGCTTGAAGGTGTTTTTTTTTTTTTTGGTCCCACCAGGTCTCTTAATTGTGCTTGCTGCTGTTGACCTACCAGTTGTTGTGTGGCCTACTTTGCAGCATACACATGGTACCTTACACATCAGACTTCTAGGTGGTGATAATAATTATTATTACTGTGGTTAGTTACTCTCCTTATATTCCCTTTTACAAGAGGTTATTTCCTTAATTTTTCAAATCGGTGCTGTTACTGAACAGATATTTTCCAAAATGGCCTTTATTGCTTACTTAGATTGGAAACATGAGTGGTCTTTCAGGCTATGGTGAAAAGAAAACTGTGTTCATTTTTTTTTTAATAGACTCATTTCCCCCCACTAACAGCTGGCTTTGTTTCTTCTCAACTTTTAAAAGCATGTCGCTTTTCACTTGTTGTGTGTTAATGTTTTTCAGAAATGTTCATTAAACAGATCAATTTTTCCACTCCTTTCAACACTAGAAAAACAAAACAAGTTGAATCATGTCAAAAGCAAGTAGTCTACAGGGATAATACAAGAAAAATGCTCTTTCTGGATATAATTTAAAAATTTGAGGGGGCGTGTCATTTTGTGAATTCCATAGGGGCCGGTTAAATACCGCTGGGGAAGCAAAATTTGTTATAGAGAAATTCTAATACATTTTTGTAGCTTTGTATCTCTCAGCTCTGAAGAATACATTATTAAGGTAACTCAATGATCATAAACTGAAATTTTTACACTACGTTATCAGGTTATGAATCAAATAATCTGTCATAAAGTACAAAAATTATTTTAAGATTTGTTGCTTTAAAAACTCATAATAAATTTATACCTATATAGAATATAAATTCTTTCATGACGTATTATTATGACTAAATAGTTGATTGAATATATTTGAGTGTGTGGAAAGTTTGTACTCTCAGCATTTCAAAGCACCTCATTGCCAAGAGGTAGCTACTAAATAAATAGTTTTTCAGAGACAAAACTGTCCTAGGAATTGCCTTATAAATAACCCAAGAGTATTCTAGGAAGGGGTTATTATAATCTATGATAAAGGCTCTGCTGATTCAAAGAAGCTATTTTCTGTGTGTTTCTGGCATTTTCTTTATAAACTTTTTTGTACAATATTCAGTTATATATAAATGCAGTGGATATATTTGTTTCCTACAGGTCTATTATTTTGATAATTTTAAGGTTATTGCTCATATAGTTCCATTCTGTTGAGGAAAATGTAAAAGAAAATGGAGAACACACAAGAGTAACAAGAGAGTTATTGTCAGCAGTGTTTGTCAATAGTTATTTCCCAAGTTTCCCAAAAGTTGCAAGACAATCCATTAAAAACTTTGCTGGAAGAGTAAGTGAAGAGACTGCTTTTGAAATTTAAGTTGCAGTTCTAAGCTCAAATTTGTGCAGTAAAGTGATGTGGAATTCTTTGTCTCATGTCTGTTGAGGTCAGAAATCTTATAAAGCCAGGTGATCAAGATTTGTCATATCCCCTTCTGAAGGGCCTGTTCATTCCTGAATCATGAAACACCATAACCCTACTTGGTGCCCCATGCAGATGAATGTAAGGCTTTTTAGTGAGTTGCCTCCAGTGAGTTCCTAAATAACTTTCCACATGTGCTGTAACTTTCCATATGTTTTGGGAGTAGTTTATTTAGGATTTGGTTATGTAGCGTGATTTAATAAGAGGAACAAGGGACTACGATCAAATGATCTGCATTTTACTGGTTGTGTGGCCTTGAATCTTGATTCCCATCTGTAAGATGGGGATAATCTCTTCTTAGCTTTCCTCACTGGGAGACTGTAAAGGATCAAGTGAGATAATGTGGGTTCTTCGTAGGCTGTGACATACTAAAATGTACGTTACTATTATTATCAGTAATGTAGAACTGGCATATTTGGCTTCTTCCTTTAATCTCTTGTTATTGTGTTTTGTTTACCTTTCCTTTTGCCTGGTGTTGCTACAGTTGCTGCAGTGGTTGGAAAAGCTGAGCTTTGTATGTGTTCCAGGCCTCCATCATGGCATGCTTTCCTTAGCTGGTATCAGTGTAACCTTTCGTTCATATGATTTGAGGTAATCCTTGACATAGTTTCTTAGCCTCTAAATTTGTAAGTTATTCCAAAAGTCCACTCTTTAGGCCAATTAAAGACAGCACTATGGTTATGATTATAACTCCAGTGGTTTCCATCTTTCAAAGCTCGAAGTTCTTCCTGTGGTGTACAAGACCCCTGCATAATTTTTCTGGACTCTACCTACTGTTCTAATCATCTTTTGGCACTTTCTGTCTTGTTCACTCTGTTTTAGCCACACTGGCCTTTCCATTCCTTCAATAAGCCTAACACATTTCTGCTCTGTGCATTTGTACCAGCTGTTGTCTCTGCTTTGAAAGCTTTCTCCTCCTCCCTTCTCCTTCAGGTCTTCTCATGATTTAACTAGGCCATGGGATGACCAGAGTAAACATTATTTCTGGATATGTCTGTGAGTGTACTTCTGAATAACATAAACATTTGAATCCAAGGACTTAGTAGTGATGTTGGTGGGCACCATCCAATCAATGGAGGGAACAAAAATAGAACATATCAGAGGAAGGAATATTTTGTCCCCTCCTGCCTGTCTGCCTGAGCTGGCATTTGAAGAACTCATAGAATATTTAAAAAGAAATTAGTTTGTCCAAGACTTTTTCCAAGTTACACATTATTTGCCGTATTCCATATTGCAAGGTAAGGCAATTTGTTTAATGTTCCCAATTTTTCATTTTTACAACACTACAAGATTTGGTTTAATATTAAATATTATGCATGTTTTACTCTGATTGTGATATTTTAATTAATATGGCTTACTTCTTTCAAGCTTAGACATTTAACAATTTGCCAAACTCAAACCTGTGTAGAGAGCACAGGCAAAGTGGTAAATACTGGATAGTAACATTGAATGATTTCCAGATAAAAGGAACATATGGCTGATATCACATCTTCTGCCTATTCCTTCCATGAGTATAGGTGTTCTTAGATTTGTGGCAGGCAACTTTCAACCATGATAAAACAAAACAAAAGGCTCTCAAAGTTGCTACCTCTGACATGTTTGATTAGCAGATGTGTATTTAATCCATTTATACTTGAGGTTGTAATTTGTTGAATTTTTTCAATCAGACTTTGGCAATGACCTTTAGCAGTAGGATATAAATAACTCTCACATGCTTAGGGTTCCAATAATGGAATACTAGGCATAAATGGGTTCTTGCCATGTGAGAAACAAACAAACAACTAACAATTGTGTGTTTGGCAAGGGTGTTGAGAAGGGTACTTCTACAAAACAAGTTGGAAGAAAGAGAGGGAGCTATTTTAGGTGAAAAGAAATTTTGTTAAAGCAGCTTTAGTTAATTAAATCTCATGTTGGCCTTATTTATTTGCTTTATTGTCTCTACACCTCTCTCTTTCATCTAAATGCTGGTACCTTGAACTTAGCTGGCTTGAATGGGAGGACAACACCCTTAATTTGATTTCTCCGGAGTCACTTCATTCAATAAAGACCTTTTACTGGGACTTATTCTTCAAAGTCTTTTAAAATACCATTTCTTACTGTGTCTAGGAAACAATTTGGGTGTGGTTACTGGCTCACAGAACATGGAACTGACTAGAAGAAAAAAATCAGAAGTCCACCGAGTATTTAAGGGAATTGATTCCCCTCAAAAAACACAACATTTGTTTAGAGAGCCTTTGATTGATGGCAACAATGCAAACATTGGAGCCCCAAATTTTCATGTGTAGAATACAGCTTCAAAGATTTAAGAGCCTTCATAGAGGGTATGTTTCCTCAATACCTACTTTAGATAGATATATTTAAATCCATTTTATCTTATTTAAATCTATTGTATCTTACTTATATATATTTAAATCTATTTTATCTTATTTTATAAACTACAAATCATACCTTATATAATAAAGCATATATTTTTTTTATTATTGTGTTCTTTTGCAACCAAATTATCTAAACCCTGGAAACAGCTTTTATCCAAAGTTGGTCATGTTTCTGGCATCAGGCTTCCAATTTATATTGTTGAAGTAGAAAGCTCAAGCTGTGTTGCTCTATGGTCTTTAGGCCACTGTGAGACACAGAAAACTAAGGAAATAGCATCTTCATTTCAGCCCCATGTTTAGATGTGAGGCCCAATAATGATGATATGAGGGGAGTCGTTACGCGTCCTGCAGCCTAGATAGTGATACCGAACCATCAGAAATGGAATCCTTGGTGGATCAAGGTCTTGTACCTCCTATGCTTAAAGCTTTCTATTAGGTGTTTAATGTATATATAAATGTATAGCAGGGTGAAATGGGACTTCCTTCCTTCCTTTCTTTTTTTTTTTTTTTGAGATGGGGTCTCCCTCTGTCACCCAGGTTGGAGCGCAGTGATGCGATCTCAGATCACTGCAACCTCTGCCTCACAGGCTCAAGCGGTACTCTCACCCCAGCCTCTCAAGTAACTGGGACCACAGCTGTGCACCACCACACCCAGCTAAATTTTTGTATTTTTGGTGGAGATGGAGTTTTGCCATGTTGCTCAGGCTGGTCTTGAACTCCTGAGCTGTGGCGATCCACCCACCTCAGCCTCCCAAAGTGCTGCAATTACAGGCATGAGCCACTGAACCCAGCCATAGATGGGACTTTTTTGTTGTCTTGGAAGTTCATCTGAAGTTCTGACCTGAGGACAGTATTTGATGACTACCCCCACATTTTAGAAAAAGCTTCTGAACCATACTCATGTGTGTGTGAATGTTAGCTCATCCATTTCCATGCTATGTAAAAAAAGGACTAGAAATTGATCAGTGACAAAGGAATATAATTTAATATATTTTAAATTACATATATTCTGTGCATATATACTGATATATATCTATGTATTGATATTTATTCTATTCATATATAGTATATATATTATTCTATTCGTATATATTAACCAATTATATATGTATATAGTTGACCCTTGAACAACATGGATTTGAACTACACAGATTCACTTATATGCAGATTTTCCTCCACCTCTGCTACCCCTGAAACAGCAAGACCAATCCCTCCTCTTCTTCCTCCTCCTCAGCCTACTCAATGTGAAGATGACAAGGATGAAGGCCTTTATGATGATCCACTTGCATTTAATGGATAGTAAATCTATTTTCTCTTTCTTATGATTTTCTTAAAAATATTTTATTTTCTCTAACTTATTGTAAGAATATAGTATTTAACACATATACAAAATATGTGTCAATTGACTGTTAATGTTATTGATAAGACTTCCCGTCAACAGTAGGCTATTAGGAATTAAATTTCCAGGGAGTCAAACTTCTATGTGGAACTTTGTCTGTGTGAGGGGTCAGCACTCTTAACCCTCATGTTATTTAAGAGTAAACTATGTCTCTCTCTATCTCTATCCCTGTGTGTGTGTGTGTGTGTGTGTGTGTGTGTGTGTGTGTGTGTGTGTATTGTCAGAGCTGAGATTGAGACTGATTTACTTCTGAATCTGGACTTTTCACCACTGCTCTGTATTGCTTCCTTTGGCTGAAGTGCCTCTACAGAGAACAATCAAAAACAGTAGTGCAGAAAAATAAAAACTGCTTTCTGACTGCACCCCATTGAGTTCAGCCCATTTAACTGAATTGTTAGATACACATGAGAATGTGATGTCGGTGATAACTGACAAGGAGCAGTGATAAGCATAAAACTGGAGAGAAAATAATCACGGTTCTGGAAATATGGATCTGGTATAATACCAAAAAACTAAGAGAACAAGTGAATCTCTTAAGGAGTGGATACAAGATGTTCAAGTCTGAATCTGTTGATATACTTGCTGTTAATCAGCATGAATCTCTATAGAATGGAGAGAAGCAATGGCAATGGGGATGCTGTAAGAACAAAGAGCTCTGAGAAGGAAAGGAAAGTTGAAGAACATCCTTGGAACCAAGGCTTACTAGACGAAGAGTCATCAATTTCATTAAAAAAAAAAAAAAGGATGCTAGTGCAAGTAATCATGAAGAGGCTTTTGTGAGTTCTTTTCCATTTTTTTAAAGGACACAGATTTTGCCTTGTTTAAATCAATTTCCTGACCATAGAGTTTGAGTGTGCCCTTTAACTTCAAGGGCAAAATGATAGTCAAGTTCAAATAAAATAATGTTTTCTTTCAGGCTGTCTAGACTAAGCTGGATATTTGGCTGGACCTTATCTGAACCACATCCAGAAATGTCAAATAGCCCTGGTATATGTGGTGCTGTCTTGTTTTATTACAAATAACTTGCCTTTTATGGCTTTTAACTGTGGGCTTCTCCAAAGAAGCAAAAGGGTATCTGAGGCTTTTCCTGATAGAGAGATAAACATAATTGAAAATAAATCAAGACCTTCTTTTTCCTCAGTGAAATGAGTCCAGTTTTGCAAGTCTGGGTCAGAAACTAGGTTTATGACAGGGTGTCGCAGATGTCTCTGCAGCTTCCTCCTTGCATCAGATGCCAGCATCCAGTGACTTGATCCAGATGGTTGCTCATCTGTGCAGCAGATCCTCCCACTGCATCTCTTCCTGGGTAGCCATTGCTTGGGTTGTACTGTGGCTTTTGGAGGTCATGTGCCACAGCCTCACAGACTAGGGGGGGGATAGAAAGGTCGGGTTGCTACCTTATAAAAGTGGGACTGCCACAACTTGACATTAGATCCATGGAACAAATTTACTGGATTATTGAGACCATAAAATGACAAACTAGAGCAAATAAGCACTGATGAAGCACATTTCTCCTACTATTTTGTTGGTTTGTTTGTTCTGTGCTTATTCCTCAAGTGTCAGGTTCACTTTGTTCACTTTCACTTTGAAGGAGCTGGCCTCCTTTCTGGGTGCTTTCAAGGCAATAGCTTTTAAGCTTTTTATTTTTGTTTCTTGGTTTTGTTTTTTAAATTGCAGATGCAGTCAAAAAGGTTTTGCTTTACTACTTTGTTATTCTCCATTTGGAACAAGAAATGCAAACTTTTTCGATACTTTTTGTAAGTATTTATTTTAAACAAGTAGACTCACTGTGAACTTATCCCTTTTCCATAGCACACCACCACCATTGAGAGGAGCCTGCAGTAGAAAATGGGAATGGCAGAAGGCAGGCTATGTCTTTAACTAATTAGCTAAGAATGGTTCTAATTTAGAGGCACAAAGTCCACACCCTGAAACCTAATGAATGTAGCTTCACAGTGAACTTCTCTGTGCTTTAGAGTCTTTCGTTCACTATATTGTTATGATAAGGCAAGCTATCATATGTGATGAGTGCTTATCTTGTACCATATTAAAGAACATTATCTAAAGAAATCAGGAACCTAATTCTTCTAGTGCCTGAGTTGCTTGCTCATCTTTTACATTTTTCCTAGATATCCCCAAGAAAGTTTTTTCTTACATGCACTACTTCAAGTACCTTACTGGAGTAGTCTAAAAGAGGTACCTGAAGAAGAGTCCAAATTAGCCAGGCCTCATTATAGAGATCTAAAAGGTATTGTAAATAAATAGATCAATTTAGCGAATTTTCTGTAAGAACTCTACTTGTTCTTTGATTCTCAGTGTTTGAACAAATTCATGTTTTCCTACGTACAGAGACAAAATTCATGCAGAGATTGCTAAGTCCCAAGTTCTGATCAATTATTCAGGTCTCTGTCTGCATATCTCTTCGAAATGCTACCTTCTTAAGTAGAATCCTAAAGAAGGATCATGAGGAACACACAAAAGAGATGTTGAACATTCTTTGAAAAAGCTTAACTTTTTATAATGATTTAAGTGAAAGCAAATTAGAGACACATGGATTACATTTCCCTTGGAATACACATGGGTTTGAAGAATTAAGAGAAAAAAGGCTTGGCACATTGTGGTTGGGTATTACTGATTGCAAAACATTTGGGGAAAACATTTAGATTTTTGTTGTTGTTGTTTTTTCTTTTTTTTTTTTTTTTTGTTTGGACAATCACCAAAAGTGACCAAGCTAACTCATTTGCTTCCCCTTCCTTTGCCTGTAGATTGGCCTAAAGTTGGGAGGCATTTGAGGTGAGAGAATACAAGAGACTTTGTATTTCTTTGTCAGTAAATGAGCCTTGCCCTATCTCTTTATTCTCCCATCTTTACCTCTCTTCCACTACATAAGGGAATGAATAATTACTTATTTTGAAAAATGAAATAGTTCTGGGACAGTGTGTCTTAGAGTTGAGTAAATTCACCTTGTATTGACTTCTATAGATCCCTGGGGGTGGAGGAGGGAGGGACAATAAATCCTTATGGAGCTTGGTGGACTGAATAGCTTAATAGAATCAGTTATCTTGTAGTTGTATTATGTGGTTGTTAGCTGCATTGTGCCTTGCTGACAACCCCTTCCTTCCTTTCCTTCCTTTCCTTCCTTTCTCCCTCCCTCCCTCCTTCTCTCCCTCCCTCCCTCCCTCCCTCTCCTGTCTTCCACAAATATCTATTGAGCACCTATTATGTACAGGGTGCAATGCTGAATAGTGCCAGGAGCTGAAGATTTGATCTTTATGTATTTCTGAGTGGTGACAAGCTTAGTATAAACGTGTATTAGGTAAGCACTAGGTTGGGTATTGTGAGGTTTCATTTCTTTTAGTATTTGCAGATGATAATGAACGATCTATTATTTTCTGTCTTGGTATTCGTCAAATCTTCATTTATGTGGTGTTTCTGTCAGATAAACCTCTTTGACAGACACATTCTGTAGTAGAAGAAACTAATCTGTTCTTAAATAGGTGGTCTAATTCTATGTACTTCAATAGTGTTCTGAATGTGGATCTGAAGGCAGCAAGCCATCCCAGGGTATTGTCACAAAGGATATTATGGCCTTGCCCTAACATCTTCTTAAAGCTTACCAATTTAAACTCTACTATAGTAACCCCTCATCCTCCCATCCCTCGTTACCAAGGTCATGGGAATTATAACTTTAAAAAAGTAATGAGCAAAAGCAAGTTAAAGAAATAAGAGATGATACATAGCTTATAATAAGAAAGACAATTGTAAGCAGCCTATTATCCCAAAGTTCAGGTAGATTTATCATCACAAAGCAGATAAGTCTACTTTTCTGCCTTCAAGTACTGCATATACAGAATTTAGAAGCAAAGGCTCCTGGAAGTGTAGAGTCAATTTTTTAGGTATTTTGCAGGGGATCTTATGATTCTCTAAATTTATTAGGCCTGTAGAAATAGAATTCATACAGTTTTAAAGTCTGACCCACTGGGTTGTGGGGGCTGGAAAATTGACCTTTATTTACTTAGTCTTAACAGTAAACATAATAGAATGAGCTGCCTATAGCTGGTTGGGGAGCAGGCATGAAGTGAGGCTTTCCAGAACAAGAGAACATCAAGACCCTGTGAGAATGTCAAAAAGAACTTCTCAAAGGACCTGACTGTTCTGCTATCTCTAGTGGTGTCTCTGTTCTTGCTTTTCTTTCTCCTCTTTCCAACAGATGGTCCCCATTGGACAAATATCTCTTTGCTTAATGGTTCAGTCAAATTTTGCAGTATGTGAAAGATGCTGCCAAATGTTTTAATGAAGAGTTAGACACTTGAAAAATAATTTGCTTACCCTTTCCCTTTCTCAGAAGAATTTTGTTTTCATGACTTTGTAAGATGTTGGATGATGGCTAAGAAATTTTGTTTGCTTTTATTGTCTCTTTACATTTAAGTCACCAATTAGATTTAGAATCTATATTTATTATGTACTCCTCAAACTTTTAGTTAAGCCAAGATGAGTTGATTTTTAGTTCTATTTTGAAGTTTTTAAGGCTTTAAGCATTAAATTCAAATCTCAGTAGAAAATTTTATCTTGCATTTTTTAAATAAAATGCTGTGAGTAAACATAGCAACTATTCTTTGGCAGTATTTCATAGAATCACCTATATGTGACACTTTTCACTTTTGCATCTTCTTCATCTACGTACCATCAGTGGTCCAGTCTCTTTACAGCAAAAAAGGAAAAGGAAAAATAAAAGTTCATAAATATTCCTCTATTTATTGGCAAAATGGAAGACTTGTAAAAAAATCACTACAGAATTGATGAATTTTTCTAATGGTTCATCCAGAGTTTTAAGAAAACACATAAATCACTGTTCATTGTGATGTCCACTGAGACTTATAACTATCACTTATTTGTAACAAACCATGCTTTTTTAAGGCCTATAATTTTCTCTCAGGTAGTATTAGTAAAGACCCTTCAGAATATATACATGCTCTTTAAGTCTATTTCTGAGTTCTTATTCCAGTTAAATGGGTTTATCAGAAAACAAATAAGGCATGCAAAACACCAAATATATGGGAAAAGCAATTAACATTCTTGAGGAAGATGATATGGACAATTTTAGGTAAAAATGTCTTGCTACAATCATTGAATACATAGGTGATCAATAAATATTTGACTTAATCCTAGATATGTGTCTGAATGTGTATTAGTTATCTATTGCTATGTAGCAAATAACTCTGAAACTTAACAGCTTAAAACAGCAAACACGGATTATCTCACTTTCTGTGGGGCAGGAGTTGGGTGTGAAGGATCTGTGTGGATTTGGCTCAGAGTCTCTCGTGAGAGGAAGCTGTTAGCCTGAGCTACAGTCATTCTACCCTGAAGATTCAAATAGGGGAGGATCTGCTTCCAAGCCCTGGCTGTTGGCCAGAAATGCTAATTTTTTTTACACTGTGGGTCTCTGCATGGACTGCCTGAGCGTCCTTATGACATGGCAGTTGGCTCTCCTATGCAAATGAAATGAGAGAGAACCAGAGAGAGAGCACAAGCTCACATTTAAGATGAAAACTGCAGTTTTTAATACCCTAATCTGAGAAGTGCCAGGACCATCACCATTGCTGTATGCTGTTGTTCATACAAACAAACCCTGCTACATGTGGGAAGAACTACACGAGGGTGTGAATCCTAGCAGGTGGGGATGAACTGGCATCCATGGTATGTATGTGGGGTGAAAGTAGCAGGGTGTGCTTTTTCACTACAGACATGTGCTTGTCAATGTTTATTTTCTTTCCCAACTGTCTATTTTCTAGGTCATTATTCCTCTACGATCATTATTTTTAAAACTCTTTTCTTCATTGGTATTGGGAGTAACACTCAAAATCCTAAGGAGATTGAGCAAACAAAGGATTCTTAGCGAAGCAATTTTACTTCTGCACAGAGGGGTGCTTCTCCTTGGCCAGTGGTCATGAGAGTACACCTGAACAAAGGGGCACACGAGCCTTTATTCCTGATGCAAGTCCTGCCCCTGTACCCTCTCCCCATTGGCCAGGGCTGGGTGGCACAATCTGAACTAATCCCAGTTGGCTAGACATTTGAACTTTCTTTAGATAAGGTGGGCACATAAGAGAGAGAGGGAAAAGGGGAAGGGGTGTCTGCAATGAGCTAGAGAGCTAGTCTTCTTTCCAAATAAGGAAAGGAATGTGAGCTGATACTGATAAGCCTGGTACTGTGGCATATCAGGGCATGTAACAGAGGCAGAAAGGAGAAAAAGAGAAAAAGGAAAATGGGGTGGGGGGGCAGTATGTATTAAAGAATAAAGGATTGATCAGGCTATTTGAAGAGAAACCTCATCATATCCCACAGCTTTCCCCTTCTTTTTATAACTCTTTCTCTACAAATCTTTTTAGCATAATTTGGCTCCATTGTTCTGCTTGATCTTCCAGAAGGAAAAGCTCATTTGAATGAGGGGGAGGAGGATCGTAAGAGGTTTTAGTGAGAGCTGTTTCAATAAGTCTTTGTATTAATCCTCAGACACAGGGTATAATACAGCATCCTACAAGAATAAGCAACCCTATTCCAATGGCCAGAGAGATGAGGATTGAGGACCTAAGTCCCTTTCATCTACCGAACCGATTTCCCATTAAATTTGTGAAGGGATCTTTTAGTTCAGAATTTTTGACTAGCTCATTTGATAAGGCAGTAAGACCTTGGAATGCTTTAGTTATGGTCCCACCAGAAGCAGTATTATTAGGGATATAAGTACAGCCTTGGGTCCTGATCATGACACAAACTCCACCCTCCTTTGCTAGTATCACATCTATGCTATCCTATTTTCTCAGGCCATTTGGCTGGTGGGTCCTAATTGTTCAGCTATTCCTTTAATAGCATCTTTAGTATAATCAATAAATTGTTGATTGTAGTAAATGTAATTTATCCAATTCACATTTTTATTTACCATTAACCACCAGAAGAACACAGATTCAAATCTGGCAGTTATTTGATTTGGGGCCTTAAATTCATTTGGCACTCCTCTTGGGACCCCAGTGGCATCTATATAAACATGAGAATTGAAGGACCCATGAGGGGCTTCTCTTGTCTGACGGTGTTTGGTTCCTATCCTTTCCGGTTGATGAAATGCCAGGATGAAAGGGATGGCCAATTGAATTAGAGTACAAATTCCGCTCCAGTTACTTGGCAGAATGTCCAGTATTGGTCCACTATGATGCCACCACACATCCACTCAAGGATGACTAAGGGCAGACTGATGAGTGAGCTCTTGGAAGGGCTTAAGCTCACTGTATCCCATTAAGGCTCCCAGGAATGCCAAGTTTTTTCTCTGTCATGAGAAACACAAAGTAAAATTGGCATTGGGAGATGGATGCTGAATGGCCCGTGGGGGCTGACCTGCAGGGTATTGAACCTCAGGGAACAGCAGAGAAAGAGCTTGGCATGCTTTGTTGCCCCAGGCTGAGGGGTTTTGGAACAGAGCTACCATACAGCTCATGCCCAGTCAGCTGGAAGACCACCCAAGTGGAAAGTGGACAATCTGGGCCTCTGGTCTACCGTGCACACTAGCATAACATTCACTTTTGTTTAAAGTGCAGACAGAATATTTAATCCATTCCAGCCAAGCATTTGCTTCTTGATATACTGTCTCTAGAGCTATAGTTTGCCTTAAGTTTCCTACCTCCACAACCACTACCTTGGGTGGTCATTTTGGAGATGGGAGGAAGACATTGGACTCGCTATAGTTGGGGAGCCCGTTGGGTTCCACATGTCTCCCGGACTCTGGGTCTGAACTCCTTTATTATTATTAACCAGCGGTTTAACTAACCTTAGGGAGAAGATTCCTATAGGGTCCTGTTCTTCAATGTCTGCTTCTAACCCATACCATTCGAATATAGAGGGTTCTTGGGCCATTGTCCAGGGATTATTTATTATCAGCAACAAGGGGTTACAGTGCAATGGTTTACAATTTGGTGGGGTGGGACCACAAACTACTTGGAGTTTTCATTTTAGTCCATGTAACCTATTTGAAGCAGGGGGCTTGACTGTCCTCCCTTTTTACTTAGTGGTCCACCAAACGTCTGCCCAGTCACTACAGGGACCTTTTAAAGCTCCATACTTATACTTGGTTGACTCTTTGTGGTATGGACATAGATACTTATCAACATGGGATAGCTTCCTTTGAGCTTGCTCGTCTCTGCACGGGATGACTGAACAGGTGTCAAGCTGAAGGTTAAAGGATGGCTAGCCTGAGTTACATTGATGACAAGATGACCTTCTGTTGAATAGAAAAAAGAAAATAAACAAGTGATTACGAAGCTCTTTTTAGAGTTAGTTTGGTGTGGGTGAGCCCTGGAGTGACAGTCCATGATTCCGGAGGTGGTGGCGCCTTTTCGACTTGGGTGTGATGAGTCCATCCTCTTTCTGCTGTTTGGACTGCAGTCTCAGTACTTAGGAGCACAAGGTCCTTCACAAGCTGGTTTGAGTTTCCCTTCCTTCCACCCTTTGATGAGGACATGGTCTCCAGGCTAATGCTGATGTGCTGGAAACTCCAGGGGTGGCACCTGTGCTAGGAGACCTTTAGTCCTAAGGGGAGAGAAAGTAGAGGCTAGACCAAGTATATAATTTTTGAGGAACTGATCTTTTGTTTCAAATGTAGTGATGTCAGCAGTGGAGTGTAAGTAGGGCAATCCATAAAGCATTTTATAAAGGGAAGGCCAATATCTCTCCAAGGGGCAGTCTTGATTCTTAACAAAGCAATAGGAAGACACTTAATCCATGGCAATTGAGTTTCTAAAGCTAACTTAGTTAAGTGGTTTTTTAGAGTCTGATTCATCCGCTCTACTCTTCCTGAGGAGGATGGATGCCAAGGGGTATGGTATTCCCAATTATGTCTAGTACCTGGGCTAACTTCTTAATGATATGTGTAGTGAAATGGGTTCCATTTTCTGAATCAATATTTTCTACTAGTCCAAATCTGGGTATGATGTTTTCAATTAATGCTTTAACTACATTACTGGTGGTTGCACTTGAGAATGAGATAGCCTCTACCCTGTGGGTAAAGTGGTCTATTATTACTAATAAGTATTTTAAATGACCAACTGGGGGCATTTCAGTATAATCAATATGGACACTTTGAAACGGTCTTAGCCCTGGATTCCTTCCTCTAAGAGGTGATTTCCTTAGAATCTGCTTATTAGTCTTTTTACATATTAAGCAACTATCTACAACTTGTTTAGCCGGGGTGTAAATTCCTACACACTCATAAACCCAGAGAACTGCATCACACATTGCTTGGGGTCTCCAGTGGTTCCCGTGATGTAATTGAGACAAGACCTCCCTCATGAGAAGTTTTGACAACATCTCCTTTGACCTGGTGATATCCATTTCCCTTCTGCATTCTTTTTAGCTCCTATTCTTATTAACTTCTCTTTTTCAATGGAAGAGAAAATGGAGGTTGCAGTAGGAGAAGGAAGGCATGGAGTTAAATGAAAAACTGAAAAACAGGCATTTGAGAAGAAACAGCAACTTGCTTTGCTATCTGATCTGTGAGATTATATCCCCGACTTGTGAAAGACAAGTCCCTTTGATGCCCTGGGACATGCACAATA
Organism: Theropithecus gelada; assembly: GCF_003255815.1. NCBI lineage: Eukaryota > Metazoa > Chordata > Mammalia > Primates > Cercopithecidae > Theropithecus > Theropithecus gelada. The sequence goes on along the minus strand of NC_037672.1, from coordinate 104,926,555 downwards.
GCTATCTCTTCCGGCAACTGGAGACTGTTAAGGACATGGGTAATTAGTTCTCCATGAACTAAATCTTGGCCTCTACTATTGATAAGACCCCTCTCCATCAAAGCTGGAAGACGGACACAAGCACGGGGAAGACCTGAAATGGGAACCAGAGGGGCGGGATCAGGGACAGCAGGAAGAGGGATGCAAGCAGGGGAGGGACCTGAAACGGAAACCAGAGGAGAGAGATCGGGGGCACTGAATGGAAGAAGATGATCTAGAGGGTCCCACATATTAGTGAGTGTGGGTTGTCTAGACACGGGTCTTTCCCTTCCAGAGACGTTGGTTTTTTGCTTTCTCCCTCTAGATTCTAAAGGGTAAAGGAGGACAGGCCCCTGCTGCCACCAGAAGGCTTAATCGATTTCTTCCTAGGAGACAGGGATCTTACCCTTAACATGCTCGATTAAGAGCTGACAAATCTGCTCCCCATTAGACCCAAATTTTGGCTAGAAAAGTGAGGGTTTAAGGATGGGTTATCGAACCCAAATAAAACAACAATATTTTATCATCTACTATTTTCGTTTATACTTATTTCTCTCATTATCTAATACTTCAGCATAAGCCAAAAGGGGCTATCAGAAGGAATTTCATCACTTTCTAGACTCTTTAGTTTTCCTGTCTTACTTGAAACACTCCCCATCTTAGAGGCTATGGCGGGCCGAGGGGCTACCGCCTCTCCTGTTAGAGGTGCCTACCCCTCTGTCTAGAAGCTCACTGCTGCTTTTAAGAGGGGGTCCAACCTCCCCCTTTCTCTTATTAGAGGTGTCTCACCTCCCCCTTTCTGCAGGCTTACTGAGGCTTTGAAGAGGGAGTCCAACCTCTCATATTAGAGATGTCTCACCTCTCTCTTTCTGGAGGCTTAACCTCTCCTGTTCGGGGTTTCCTGTGTATCCTATAGCTCACCCTTCTAGAAGTTCCTTGTGCCTTTCTCTTTGTCTACTCTGACTGTTCCTGCCTGTAGTTGATAGACGGCTGCGCAAAACCGCAGAGAAGACTCACTCCACACAACCATAATGCTTAGCTCCATTCATACACTCTCAACCTCCAAATTATCCCAACCACCAAGGAAATACTTTGTCACCTTTGCAAAGTCTCCTGCCTTATTCTGTGTGCAAGAATTACCTGGTCCTCTTATTGCCATGGTCTTATAAGCGTCTCCTCACCGCTTTGCTGAGAATCCAGATTTATTTGTCACAACGGGTGGGCCCTGATCTCCCTCACCTTTGGGCCCTGATATACCTCACCATAGCTATAGACAGTGGTACACATCCCCTCTGGGTGGGGTGACCAAAGACCCCCTTCCCGAAGGAGAATATTCAACCCCCAAAATTGGGCACCAGAATTGTTGGGAGTAACACTCAAAATTCTAAGGAGACTGAACACTCAAACAAAGGATTCTTAGCAACGCAATTTTACTTCTGCGCAGAGGAGTGCTTCTCCTTGGCCAGTCGCCATGAGAGCACCCCTGAACAAAGGGGCACAAGAGCCTTTATTCCTGATGCAAGTCCTGCCCCTGTACCCTTTCCCCATTGGCTGGGGTCAGGTTGCACAATCTAAACTATTCCCGATTGGCTAGACTTTTGAACTTTCTTTAGATAAGGTGGGCACGTAAGGGAGAGAGGGGAAAAGGGGAAGGGGTGTCTGCAATGAGCTAGAGAGCTAGTCTTCTTTCCAAATAAGGAAAGGAAGGTGAGCTGGTACTGATAAGCTTGGTACTGTGGCATGTCAGGGCATGTAACAAAGGCAGAAAGTAGAAAAAGAGAAAAAGGAAAATGAGGTGGGGGTCGGTACTATGAATTAAAGAATGAAGGATTGATCAGGTAATTTGAAGAGAAACCTCATCATATCCCACAATTGGTCACAAGCAAGAATTGCTGGTATCTAATTCCTTTACTCTGCCATTGCAAAAAGGTCTTGAGATTTTTGTCGAATTTAACCAGCAGATGGAGCATGAAAACCTGACATTTAATAACTACTTCTATTGGGTTACATGGAATGCTTTCCGCCTTATGGTCTTATAGATTTGGAAGCTGTCTTGGGTTTAACCCTTGTCAGAGTTAGCTCTAGAGTCCAGGTCTTAAGACTTCCTGCATTTCCCCCTACACCACCTGCCTCTGTTGGAATCACTAGATATTGCCTGTCCCAAGGGCATTAAACTCAATTCATTTAAATTCTTCATTCAGTTTCCATTGTGTTGCACTCATGCAAAGATCAATAAAACAATCCATGTCCTACAAGAGCTTATGTTTTAATTGAGGAGACAGGTAAGTAACCAACAATTTCAAGATAGTATGCTAAGGGCTGGGACACCCCAGAACTGAGGGCTGTGATACTGATATGGGAGGCGGACAGGGAAGTGCTGGGCAGAGAAACACAGGGTTCCTGGTGAGGGCTCCACTCTCAAGCCTGTGCGCATGGACCTAAGTGAGGACAGGTACTCCTGTTTTCATGCCCAGATGTTGCATTTTCCAAGACCACTCTGGCTCACCATGCCCTTCATCCCATGTCTATAAAAACCCTGAGACCCTAGCAGGCACAGACACAAGTGGATGGACATAAAGAGAAACACATTGGCAGAAGAACACACAGACACTGGCAGGACACCAATGGCAGAACAACATGGACGCCAATGGGAATTCAGCCAAGGGTGGTCGCAGGAGATCCTGGCTGCTGAGCAACCCCACTCCAGGGGAAACCACCTTCCCACTCCATCCCCCTACTGTCTCCCCACCTATCTGCTGAAGGCTACTTCTACCACTTGCACTCGTTCCCCAAGCCCACATGTGATCTGATTTTTTTTTTTGGAACACTAGGGTAAGGACCCCATGATACAGAAAGCCCTCTGTCCTTGCTGTAAGGCAGAGGGTCTAATTGAGTTACTTAAGACAAGCTGCCTGTGGACAGCTAAGCTGAAGGAGCACACTGTATGTAACACGTGGCTACTGGGGCTTCCGGAGCTGTAAACACTCAACCCTAGACGCTGCCATGGGGTCAGAGCCCACGCTCCTAGTGCAGGAGGTGGCAGAGGGTGGTGTCAGGGAGCAATTCAGGTAGTAGATACATTGTACATTGAGACTGAATGAATTAGCAGGAATTATCCAGGCAGAGAAGAGTTTGGGTGATAGAAGGACATTCCTAAAAGAGGGAAAACTTGAGGAAAGGTGTAAAGGAGAGAAACCACCTTATGTCTATGGGAACCAAGTAGTTCCTGGTTTATTTCTAGTACTCAGAAGAAAAATTAGAGTCTCAAGTTTACTGAATATAGCTTATACTGTCACCATTAGAAGACAGCTAGCCCTGTAATACCTCATAGTGGTTTGGAGACTTCATTGTCAGTAATGTATGACTTCAGTCAGCAAATAGGTTTTGAAAACCTATGTGCCAAGCACTGTTCTAAGTGCTGGGAATACAACAATAAAAAACAAAGATAAAATCCCCATCTTACATGGAACTTACATAGCAAATGAGAAATTACAGAATGAAAAGTGCTTTAAAGAAAAATAAACTAAGGTAAGGGGAGAGACAGTGCTGAGGTAAGGAGAAATATAACCTTAAGTAAGGTAATTAAGGGAGACTTTGCTGAAAAGGAAAGACCTGCAGAGAAGAGCTGTCATTTAATAGACTGGCTGAGATGATCATAGATGTCTTGCGAATCATAAGATGATGAAAAAAATGATCACAAGTAGAGCTGAAAGGATTGAATCAGAAATGTCACAAGAGACAGTATATACTATTTATGCAATATGCCATGCATATCTTACATACGTACACTGAAAAGAGAGTAGGTTTGCCAATACACTGATGTCCAGATGAGGGACAAAGTCTGGATGTTCATTTTATTGATGCCAAAGTGAAACGGATGCTTCAGAGAATTTCATGCCCATGTTTTAATCATTGCATAATTGATTCATACTTTGTTTCATTCAAATAACATTTATGAGTGTTGATAAGTTCATAGTACTGTACCAAATGTTCTTATGTGCACTATGTATGGCCAATACTTGCCATATTTGGGTATATTTTAAGACTGATTACAAAAAATTATTTAAGATTTGTTTTACTTCTCAAAACATCTTTAGAAGAGTACATATCATTTTAGAAATGAGAAATGCAAAGAGGAATGTCGGTTTAAATCATCACCTGCTTGTTTCATATATAAATATATATGTACTTCATATACATGTAGATATTTCCAGAAACATTTTATTCCAAAAAGATACAATGGGCGTTGAGCAACTACTGTATCTTTTCATAGTCCATAAAAAGATGAAAAAAAATCTTTATGGCTTTGAGTTGCTCACAATGTAGTGCAAATCATTAAATCATTGCAAAAAATATACGCATATTCTCTTTAATGTTTAAACTACGTTTGCTTTTCTCTTTTTCTTCCTCTCTCAAAGCTCCATGAGAGGCAGAGACTGTCTTACTTGGTCATTACTGTGTTTATAGAATCTTGCTAAATGCCTGGCACCAACACTTAGTAAATGAATAGTGGAACCTATTTGAATTGTTTTCGTTGTTCACTATTTATATGAAAAAATCCATATAAATCAATCTGAAGTGGTTTAGGTAAACCACTGTGTTATGTGCTGGTTATACTCAATCAAAGATGGAAATAATTGTCCCAATGATTTCAACTCTGTTTTTACAATTTTTCTGTTTTACTCAGGCTAGGCCTGCTAATTACTTTATACCCAAGTGCAAAACCATTAAAGAGCATGCCTCGGAAACAGTAGGGGTAAGAGGATAGAAAAGCACACTTGCAGGGTTCCTCTCTGGCTTATGATTTATGAGTCTTTAACTGCCAATCTCCCTTGATATGTAAACACATGGTCCTTATAGGTTGATGAATTCAGTTAATTTTATTTGTGTATTTTATTGTGTAATATCCCATTAAAAGACCGTATTATATTGACACTATGGGGGATAAATTTGGACAGACTTAGAAAAGAGTCTATTTTTTATGATCTCTGTGGGATTTGGTGCTGATGTGGTAATTTGCTGACTTTTTTTTTTTTTTTTTTTTCACCAGAAATACTGTCTCTACACTGAAAAGGCAAAAAGAGAAAAAATTTCAATCATCACTATTTCCTTCCTTGCTGATTTCGTGCTACAATTTTAAAATTGCAGAGGGCTTCAGAGTCAAAAGCAACTTCTGAATTAACTCTTAAGTCATTAAATTGGACTTCAACATGCATTTTGATTTTTAATGGGAGTTTTTATGAGGGTTTTATTTGTTTAAATTGGAAAGTGAATGATAAAAGTGGTTGAACGATCCTGCTTTTTTATCTTCCTAGTTTCTGGAACCAAAAATTTGACTTTTATTTTACTAATTAAATCATGAAAAAAAAGATATATCTTGTTCTTAGACTTGTCAATCTTTTGCTAAGAAACCCTTTGGGAGGTGTGTGTGTGTGTGTGTGTGAGGAAGGGGGAAGGCAATATTAAAGGATCATCAGATTGTAACCATTAGATTAAATTAGTGAAAAGTCCTCATTTTAGACAATTGTTTCTTTTGCTTTCAAACCATTTACATGAGATTGCTGAGGCAAGGTAACAGTAACTACAAAAGCAGGGTCTCTGTTCCTCAGTCCCTGTTCAGTTTTCTGGGTGATATGATTTCTAAATCTTCTAAGCAGATAGACTTTCTAAATCATAATATTAGGATACTAATAGACTCAAATATGCTCTGAAATTGTTTGGGCTGGAACTAAAATACTTTATTATTTTTAAGAGGAGTTTTAGATTCTTGCAAAATTAAGAGGGAAGTACAGAGATTTTTCATATAATAGCTGCCCCCACAAATGTACAGCCTCCTCTGTATCGATATCCCCACCAGAGTGGTACAACCATTACAACTGATGAACTTACATTGACACACTGTAATCGCCCAAATCCACGATTTACACTAGGATTTATTCTATGGGTTTGGACAAATGTATAATGACATGCATTGATCATTATAATGTCATATAGAGTGTTTTTACTACCTTAAACATTCTCTGTGCTCTGCCTATTTATTCCTTTCTACCCACCTCAAATTTCAGCAACTGCTGATCTTTTTTCTTATGTCCATAGTTTTGGCTTTTCCAGAATGTCAAATAATTGGAATCATATAGGATGTAGCTTTTTCAGATTTGTTTCTTTTACTTAGTAGTATGGATTTAAGGATCCTTCATGTCTTTTCATGACCTGGTAGCTCATTTCTTTTTAGCACTGAATCATACTCCATTGTCTAGATATAGGATAGTTTATTTATCCATTTAGTTGCTGAAAGACATCTTGGTTGCTTCCAAGTTTAGGTAGTTATGAATAAAGCTATTATAAAATTCTGTGTGCAGGTTTTTGTATGTGCAACTCCTTTTTGTAAGTGTTGAGGAGCATAATTGCTGTATCATATGGTAAGAGTATGTTTAGTTTTATAAGAAACTGCCAAACTTTCTTCCAAAGTGGCTATACCATTTTGTGTTCCCACCAGCAATGAATGAGTCATCTGGCTCTGCATACTTGCCAGCACTTGATGTGTTTTATGTTATGGATTTTGGCCATTCTAGTAGGTATATAGTAGTATAACATTGTTATTTTAATCTGCATTTCATTGATGCTATATGATGTTGTACACCTTTTCATACACTCATTTGCAATCTGTATATCTTTTTTGGTGAGCTGTCTGTTTAGACTTTTGGCGTGTTTTTAAATTGAATTGTTTGTTCTCTAATTGTTGAGTTTTGAGAAGTTTCTGTGTATTTTGGAGAACAGTCCTTTATCTGGTGTGTCATTTGCAAATATTTTTCCCAGTCTGTAGCTTATCCTCTCGTCCTGTTGCCATTGTCTTTCATAGAGCAGAAGTTTTTAATGTTAATGAAGTTCAGCTTATAAACTGTTACTTTGATGGACTGTCCCATTAGCTGTACAGTGAACAGCTAACATTACAGCTAGAAGTCTACTTATACATTTAATTGGAGGGGCCATGCCAGTGCTAACATGAGTTAGCTTTACTATAGCCTCAATTACATTTACATTTATTATTTTAGTTACGTTAATTGTTTTTGAATTCACTGTAGCCCTATTTCAAGCATACATTTTCACAATATTAATACGCCTAATCTAACGACTCACCAAATCCAGGTCTACCATATAGTTAATCCTATCCTCGATCACTAACAGGGATGCTTTCAGCTATGCTCATAACACCTGGTCTAGCAATATGATTTCACTTCAACTATCACGTAAATGGTATAATGTTTTTAATTTTAAATTCCACATGCTCATTTCTGGTTATAGGTGTATTAGTCAGGGCTCTCTAAAGGGACAGAAGTGATGGAATATATGTACATATGAAGGGGAGTTTATTGGGAGAATTGATTCACACGATCACAAGGTTAAGTCCCATAATTGTACGTCTGCGAGCTGAGGAGCAAGGAAGCCAGTCTAAGTCTCAAAGTCTGCCAAAAGTGCAGACTTCAGTCTGTGGCTGAAGGCCCAAGAGCTCCTGGCACATCACTTGTGTAAGTCCAATAGTCCAAAAGCTGAAGAACTTGGAGTCTGATGTTTGAGGCCCAGAAGCATCCAGCACAGGAGAAGGATGAAGCCCGGAAGACTCAGCAAGTCTGCTCTTTTCAACTTCTCCTGCCTGCTTTATTCAAGCCATGCTGGCAATTGATTAGATGGTGCCCATCCAGATTGAGGGTGGGTCTGCATCTCCCAGGTCACTTGACTCAAATGTTAATCTCCTTTGGTAACACCCTCACACCCAGGAATAATGCTTTGCATCGAGTTTACACTCAATATTAACCACCACAATAGGAAAGTGATTGACTTTTGTATATCACACCTTTATTCATCAGTCTTATAATAAAACATCTAAAAAATTATTGCTATATCCAAATTCGCCCAGGTTTTCTCCTGTTATCTTCTAGGAGTTTTATAGTTTTGCATTTGACATCAGGTCTATGATTAATTTTGAGTTAATTTTTGTGAGGGATGTAAAGTCTGTATCTAGATTTTTGTTTGTTTGGTATAGGGATGTCTAGTTGTTCCAGCACCATTTGATGAAAGAGTTTATTTGCTCCATTGTATTGCCTGCGCTCCTTTGTCAAAGATCAGTTGATTATATTTATGTGGGTCTATTTCCAGGCTCTCTATTCTGTTCCATTGATCTATTTGTTTATTCTTTCACCAATGCCATACTGTTTTTATTACTTTGGCTTTATCATAAGTTCTGAAGTTGGGTAATACCTGTTCTCCAACTTCATTTTTCTCCTTCAGTAATGTGTTGGCAATTCTGGGTCTTTTTCTTCTCTATATAAATGTTAGAATCAATTTGTCAAAATCCACAAAATAACTTGCTGGGATTTTGATTGGAATGGCATTGAGTCTGTGGATCACTCAAGTTGGGAAGAACAGACGTCTTGGCAGTATTGAACTTCCCTGTTCATGACCATGGAATATCTCTCCATTTCTTTAGTTCTTTGCTTTCATTCGTCAAAGTTTTATAGTTTTTCTTATAAATGTCTCATCCATATTTTGTTAGATTTATACATAAGTATTTCATTTTTGGGGGTGCTAATGTGAATGGTATTGTATTTTTAATTTTAAATTCCACTTGTTCATTTCCAGTATACAGGAAAGTGATTGACTTTTGTTTATTTCCCTTGTATTTTACAACCTTGATATAATCTTTTATCAGTTCTAGAGTTTTTTTCTGTTGATTCTTTCAGATTTTCTACATAGGAAATTGTATCATTTGTGAACACACAATTTTATTTAATTTTTCTCATTTTGTATCCCTTTTCTTTTCTTGTTTGTGTTACTCATTAGCTAGGCTTTTTAGTCTGTTGTTGAAAAACAGTAGTGAGAGGATATATCCTTGTCTTGGTTCTAATCTTAGTAGGAAAGCTTCTAGTTTCTTACCTCTCAGTTAAGAGTAGGTTTTTGTAGACATTCTGTATTACACTGGAGAAGTTCCTCTATTCTTAGTTTGCTGAGAGGCTGTTATCATTAATACATGTCAGATTTTGTCAAATGCTTTTTTTTTGCATTTACTGATATGATCATGTGATTTCTTAGCCTGTTGATGTGATTGATCATATTAATTGAGTTTCTAATACTGACTAGACTTTCATATCTGGGATAAATCCCACTTGGTCATGGTGTATAATTCATTTTATACATTGTTGAACTCAATTTGGGAATATTTGTTGAGGATTTTTGCATCTATGTTTATGAGAGATATTGGTCTGTAGTTTTGTTTTTTATAATGTTTTTGGGTAGTATCGGTGTTAGGGTAATACTAGCCTCATAAAATGTGTTAAGATGTAGTCCTTCTGATTGTATACCCTGAAAGAGATAGTAGAAAATTGTTGTAATTTCTTCTTTACGTGTTTGGTAGAATTCACTTGTGTATACCTACCTGAGGTTGATGCCTATTCAGATTGCCTTTTTTTTTTTTTTTTTTTTGAGATGGAGTTTCACTGTTGTTGCCCAGGTTGGAGTGCAATGACATGATCTCGGCTCACCGCAACCTCTGCCTCCCGGGTCCAAGTGATTCTCCTGCCTCAGCCTCCTGAGTAGCTGGGATTACAGGCATGTACCACCATGTCTGGCTAATTTTGTATTTTTAGTAGAGACAGGGTTTCTCCATGTTGGTCAGGCTGGTCTCAAACTCTCGACCTCAGGTGATCTGCCTGCTTCGGCCTCCTAAAGTGCTGGGATTACAGGCATGAGCCACCGTACTCAGCCACCTATTTCTTCTTATATGAGTTTTAACAGATTGTATCTTTCAAGGAACTGGTCCATTTCATTGAGGTTGTCATAGAGTTCCTTACAGTATTCCTTTAGTATCCTCTAAATGTCCATCAGATCTGTAGACATGTCCCTTCCTTCATTTCTGATACTAGCAATTTTTGTTTCCTTTCTGTTTTTCTTAGCTTGGCCAGAGGTTTATTGATTTTATTGATCTTTTCAAAGAACCAGCTTTTGGTTTTGTTGATTTTCTATATTAATATCTTGATTTCAATTTTATTGATTTCTGCTCTAAATCTTTCTTTCTTTCTTTTATTTTTTTGAGACAGAGTCTCACTCTGCTGCCCAGGCTAAAGTGCGGTGTCATGATCTCGGCTAATTTCAACCCTGCCTCCTGTGTTCAAGTGATCCTTGTACTTCAGTTTCCTGAGTAGCTGAGATTAAAGCCATGTGCCACCATGCCCAACTAATTTTTTGTATTTTTAGTAGAGATGGGGTTTTACTATTTTTGCCAGGCTGGCCTCAAACTCCTGTCAAGTGATCTGCCCACTTTGGCCTCCCAAAGTGCTGGGATTACAGGCATGAGCCACCACCCCAGCCACTGCTCTAAGTCTTATTATTTCTATTCTTCTTCTTGCTTTGGAATTAATTTGCTCTTGTTTTTCTAGTTTCCTAGGGTGGAAATGTAAATCATTGATTTTAGTTCTTTTTTCTTTTCCAATGTGTGAGCTCAGTGCTATAAATTTCCCTTTAAGTACTGCTTTCACTGAATCTCAAAATTTTTGACAAGTTGTTTTTTCATTTTCATTTGGTTCAAAATATTTTTAATTTTCTCTTGAGGTTTTTTTCTTTTCTCACATGTCATTTAGTAGTGTGTTGTTTAATCTTCAGGTATTTGGGATTTTCTAGTTATCTTACTGTTACTTATTTCTAGTTTAATTCCACTGGGGTCAGTATGAGAGCAGACACTATGTAACTTCGATTCTTTTAAATTTGTTAAGGTGTGTCTTATGGTCCTAAATGTGGTCTACCATGGTAAATGTTCTGTGTAAGCTTGAGAAGAATGTTTATCCTGCTGTTTTCAGATAAAGTTGTCTATAAGTGTTAATTATATTCAGTTGATCGGTGGTGGTGGTGAGTTTGATTATGTCTTCACTGATTTTCTGCCTGCCTCTGAAGTTTAAATAAATGAACATATCTATATCTTCTAAAATGAGTTCCAAATTTTTGCTTTGGAATGAAAGTTATTTTTACTCTTTAGATGACTTAAATTAATTTTTTGTGTGTGTTTCCTTTAACATTAATCAGACAATATTTACTTAATAATACAACTTTATAGAAAAATAACATAATAGAATATAATTTTGGTTGGAAATAATTTTAGAGAACTTCTATTCCAATGGCACATTTTGTGAAAGAGGATAGTATTAGTTTGCAACAATAAAATACCATATATGGGGTGGCTTACACACTGACATTTATTTCACACAATTTTGTAGGCTGGGAAGTTCAAGATCAAGGTGCTGGCTGATTTGGTTCCTGGTGTAGGCTCTCTTCCTGGCTTGCAGATGACTGGCTTCTTTCTGTGTCTTTACATGTCACAGAGAGTGAGATCTCTCTCTTCTTTTCTTGAAAAGCCACTGATCCCATTAGGAAGCCACACTCTCATGACCTCATTGCATCCTACTTACTTCCCAAAGGCTCCATCTCCAAATACAATCACATTGAATGTTAGAGCCTTCATATATGAATTTTGGACGGCACACAATTCAGTCCATAGTAAGGATTCTAAAGATGAAAGAGGTAAAATGATGTGTTCAAGTTCACACAGCAGATTAAAGGCTGAAATAGAACCAGAAGTCATTTTTTGAGTGTTTTATTATACTGTGGATTTCCCTGTTCAAATTCAAAATAGGTATACACAAAATCAAAGAAATATACAATATTTTTCATCTTCTGATGATAGAATGTTCATGTCAGTGTTATTCTAATGCTTCAATTAAATGGAGAAGTACTGATTGCAGAACTACTGGAAGCCATCGTGATCTTTGCGATCAGGTCTGTAGAAGATATTTTCTATATTTGGGAGACATTAACTGGGCAATGTGAAAAGACTGGACAACTCTTCCATTTCTTTCGCAAGCCCCCTCTCAATTATAACAAACTATAAGAGTGTAGCTAGCAATGTTCTGCAGGCAAATGTGTCAAAGACACTAGCAGATGAAAATAAAAATTGCATAAATTAGCCTGACAGGAAGTATAGCCAATTATATAGCTCAATTGACTGATGTAGACTTAAGACTAGGTTTCACTACTGAATAAGAAAAGGCCACGTGGAGAGAGATCCTGAAGGATGAGAGGCCATTTGGCTGTTCATCCTCAACTGAGCTCACTACTGAATATAGTCTAATGAGGGATCTCCACTGTGTCATGTTGTGCAGTGTCACTACCCAACTCAGCCCAGTCAACTCACAAAATTGTGAGAAAAAATAATGGTTTTAAGAGATTCAATTTTTGGATGATATGTTATATAGTGACAGATAACTGAAACAGTTTATAAAAATTGTACATTGGCTATGTATATTTTATATTCTGTGCCTTGGAGTTATCTTTATTGCTATGATTTTCCTAACTGGGCTAAGAGAAAACACAGTTCTATCTGTTAGTTGTTTATTTATCATCTAGTTTGTTTCCTTTGTTCCTTTCTTTCTAACCTCTAATAGTTTAGCTTATGGAAGGACCTACTTATTTTCCCAGTTCTTGCACTAAGATAGAAGTATATGAAGCTGGGTGCGGTGACTCATGCCTGTAATCCAAGCACTTTGGGAGCCTGAGGCGGGTGAATCACCTGAGGTCAGGAGTTCGAGACCAGCCTGGCCAACATCGCAAAACCCCATCTCTACTAAAAATACGAAACTTAGCTGGGCATGGTGGCACATGCCTGTAATCCCAGCTACTCAGGAAGTTGAGGTAGGAGAATCACTTGAACCTAGGAGATGGAGGTTGCCATAAGCCAAGATCGTGCCACTGCACTCCAGCCTGGGTGATAGAGTGAGACTCTGTCTCAAAAAACAAAAACAAAAACAAAACAAAACAAAAAAGCATATGAATAGTCTTCACATGAACACACTCCACAGTCATAAATACTCAGCAACTGTATGCCTCTCATTGTTTCTTCCCGTTACAGCTGTGCTGGAGACAATCAGACTGAAACCTGGATACCACAATTAGGCCCCAGGCACCTGTGCCATTTCCAAGTTGCATCTGTTCCATAGAATCAGGCTTCTGCCTTGATTTCACACTCTGTGGTGTTTCTCCTTTCACTTTCCTGTACTGGACAATCCTCCCACTAATCATTGGAGCATCAGTTTCCTAGTAAGCTCCGGATCTTCTTTGTCCTTAAAGATGGATCCTGTTGCTAGCCCTCCAAAGTTGGCAGGTGAACAGAATATAAAAGAAGAGTTTGTAAAATATATATAGGGCCAAATTATTTAGGATGAGTGTCAGTGTTGTAGAATAGAATGCATGGATTTTGGAGTCATACAGACCTTGTTTATATTCCAGACTGCCGTTTACTAGCTTGTGATTTTTTCATAAATAGCTTGATCTTTTTAAGATTCAGTTTTCTAATTTGTGACATAGGTACTCCAAATAAATTTTAGATGTTGTTAACTTCTATCACATAACACTGCTTCTGTTAGTTAGTTCCCCATCCTTCACTGTGGTGGAAGACTTCCTACTTCTCCCTGCCAGCACACATTGCAGGTTCCAGCTTGCCTCACACCTAAAGCAGCAACATCTAGACACTCACTGTTTCCTAGGAAAAATGAGCTACATGATAGGTTACCAAAAGGTACTTAATTGATCCCTTTTATGTCTTCTGCTTGACTTCCTTTGGACTTGGACTGATTTTCTTTAGGTATTGTGCACATGAACATATTCTAATTTATGTTTCTGCTCTGCTAGTTCTCATTCTTTCTCCTACACATCCTTTGGAATCCTAGTTAATAGCTTTAATTGAGCCCTGAGAGAAAATAATGCTTTGTAATTTCGAACAATTTATAGTGTACTAGTTGCTCTACAACTTTCCTTCTACACTATTAAGGACTTTGTGAGTGTGTGTGTGTTTGTGCTTAAAGCCTAATCTATTACACAAACTGTCAACATTTGGGGAATAAAAACAAATAAAATCTATAATTTTGTAAACAAAGCTATTTTGAATGCATACACGTTTGCAAATTGTTTTAATTGTGTAGGAGAAGACAAAATACTTTTCGGAGTGTTTACTTGATTTTTACTCCAGAACTGCATGTGCTGGATGTCCAGCTGACTGGGAGTGGTGTAGAAGGAGGCATTATGTAAATACACTAATCAGATCAATGCAAATCACAGTAATGTATTCCTTTACAGGGTCTGGGGGCCAGCTGTGGAAAACAAAGTGATTTTCATTTTCATAGGTTTGGGTGAAACTGTTTAGAAATTCTGTTCCCTTACTCTGTGATGCTAGCACAGTTGGGTTTTACTTTGATTATTTTTCCCTTCTGGTGTTTGTGGGACTACATATGGTGGAAGTTGGCACTTCAGGCATAAGTGGCTAGTATGATTTCTTCTTTTCGTGGTTGATTGGTTTTAAAACTTTTGTTTCCAATAACTAGCTCCAAAACCACACGCGCAGAGCTTTTGTGAGGTTTAATGCATGACCAAAGTGGGGGTCGATAATAGGACAACTGTTTCAAAAGTATTCTTAGAAAAGCACGGGTCTTCAGCTATGAAGAAGGATTTTTGTTTTGTTTTGTTTTCTTTTGATTTCCTAAAAGATTCAACAAAATTTTTAAGGTTAGCAGACTTGATGCCATATTTTCAGGGTTTTAATTAGGTCAGAACTTCTGGCCATTTTTTTAAGCAAAATAATACAAAAAGAAAAGGATTTGTGGCAGTATAAAAAGCATTTTCATGGCAAGATACAAGTTTTAATGGTGAAATTACGTGATATCTAATACTGAATTTTTAGAAATAAAGTTTTTCTGGATCTTTCATTCCTAGGTGGAGGAACCTGGAGTAATCTCTAGGCATATGAGAACCCAGACCCCTGAGAGATTATTCTGCAATGCAATATTGATAATATGAGATGTTTAGGCATATGTCTATAAGGTTCCTATTCTCATTTCCTGGTGGGAGAGTAGATAACGGGAGTAGAGGTCTCTTGCTGAAACTTTGGAAGAATAGAAAAGAAGTCCATCTTTTCTGGATGTAATTCTTCCCAGAGGTAGAAGGACAGATAGGATTTCCTGGTATAGTTTTCAGAGATTAGATGCCTATAGATAATTCAATCTGCTTAAAGAAACGAGCATTGACACTACTACATTTACCTCCTCTATACATTTCTATTTCTTTCTCTGCCTGTTACATGATTAACAAAACAGAAGGCTCCACTCCTAGCAGATGCTGTTAATACATCTAAAAAACCAAAAATTTTAAAGAAACCAAAAAGGAGTTGAAAGCAGTGTGAGGACACAAAGGACAACATTATTGATTGCTAAAGAAGAAATGAAATATAAGACTAAAGATATGTACTTTTGTAATTCCAAGTCCCATTGCATGTATCACCTCAACCTCTTCTGAACTACCTTCTTTCTGTACCTGCTGCTATTCCTGTAGTCCAGGTCAATGTTATTTCCTCCCTGAATTACTTAGACAGATTTTAATTGAACTCACTCCTGTCCTGCCTCTCTCATTCCAACCCCTTATCTGCACTGTAGCCATAGCAATTTGTTCAATTGTCCATTGGCTCAAAACTTTTCAGTGGCTCTACACTGTCTGTTAGATCAAGTAAAACCTCTTCACATGGCATACAAGTCCATCATGCCATTTCCTGGCTTATGCAATCCACCTCACTGCTTGTCTGGTTGCTTGCGAAAGCATAACAAGAATCATCTTTATTCCAGTTCCTAACAAGTTCCGCATCTCCATCTGAGACCACCTCAGCCTGGACTCCATTGTCCATATCGCTATTAGCATTTTGGGCAAAGCCATTCAACAAGTCTCTAAGAAGTTCAAAACTTTCCCACATCTTCCTATCTTGTGAGCCTTCCAAGTCTCTAGGAAGTTCCAAGTTTTTCCACATTTTCCTGTCTTTTGAGCTCTCCAAACTATTCCAACTTCTGCCTGTTACCCAGTTCCAAAGTTGCTTCCACATTTCAGGTATTTTTGTAGTAGCATCCCACTCCCCATGGTACCAATTTACTGTATTAGTCCATTCCCATGCTGCTAAAAAGACATACTCGGCTGGGCGCAGTGGCTCACACCTGTAATTCTAGCACTTTGGGAGGCTGAGATGGGCAGATCACCTGAGGTCAGGAGTTTGAGACCAGCCTAGACAACATGGCAAAACTCTGTCTCTACTAAAACAAACAAACATGAGATTACATGTACCTGTAATCTCAGCTATCCAGGAGGCTGAGGCAGGACAATCGCTGGAACCCAGGAGGCAGAGGCTGCAGTGAGCCGAGATTGCACCACTGCATTCCAGCCTGGACAACAGAGCAAGACTCCATCTCAGAAAAAAAAGACATACTCAAGACTGGGTACTTTATAAAGGAAAGAGGTGAAAGAGGTTTAATTGATTCACAGTTCAGCATGGCTGGGGAGGCCTTAGGAAACTTACAATCATGGTAGCAGGGGAAGCAAACACATTCTTCACATGGTGGCAACAAGAAGGGCAGAGAGAAGGGAGGAAGCCCCTTATAAAACCATCAGATCTTGTGAGAACTCACTCACTGTCACAAGAACAGCATGGGGAAACTGCCTCCATGATCTAATCACTTCCCACTGGGTCCCTCTGAAGACATGTGGGGATTATGGTAACTATAATTTAAGATGAAATTTGGGTGAGGACACAGCCAAACATCGGCCATGTTGCCCAGGCTGGTCTTGAACTCATGGACTCAAGAGGTACTACCACCTTGGCCTCCCGAAGTGCTGGGGTTACAGGTGTAAGCCACCATGCCCAGCCTGTGAAGTGACTTTTTAATCTCCTTATTTTCCCCTATCCCATCTCTTCCCCAAAATTGGTTCTAATGTATTTAAACAAACAAATAAAAACACAACCCCCCAAAACAAAATGGAACCCTATGATTAGCGGGCTGGTGATGAGAGACTTCTTTTGAGGACAATGCTGTGGTTATGGTGTCATCATGTGCTGTATTACCTGAGACAGAAGACCCCCTCTCTCAAACATTCAATACTTTTTACTTGCTCTTGGCAGAAGGGGAAGTTAGTTACTTTCACTTCAACAGGTCTCTAGATGAGTTTGGCTGTACTTTGGTGAATCCCTGCTCCGACACACATGTAATTCAACTTTAGCAATGGGCATAAACACTTTATAGAGTTTTTTGAAGTTACTGGGAAGGCTGTGCAATATGTAGCATAAGTGGCATCGGAATTTCCCTTTATCACATCCAAAACTAATTCATTCAGAAACCTGAGGCTGCCTGTCATAACTGAACTAGCAATCAGGTCTTGTTTATCTTTCAGACCATCCCTGCCTGAAACTTGTTCTTCCTCCATTGAGCTTTTTCTTCTTTCTCACTCCCCTGCAGTCTCCTAGCACCTTGGGCATACCCTTGTCAAGAGAGCACTCATCACAAACTGTTTGCTGATGTGTCTGCCTTTTCCAAGAAACAATGAATCTTGAAGACAGATCATGATCATTCATCTTTGTGACTTTCAGACATAACATAGCAGGTGCTTGGTAAATGTTTATTGAGTGGATAATACTCCTTTATGTTCAGAATATGGAAACCAAATGAGGTGACGGTTTTAAATAAAAACACAGCAACAACAGCAATAATGATGTTTTTCTCTCTCACTTTCATCACTATTTTCCTTGAGAGAAGGAGTTTCCTTCCTAGTATTGCACACTTATTTGTTAAATAGTATTTTCAGTATGGTAAATATGCACTGCTGTGTAAAAAAATCAAAAGCTATAGTTATGTTTACATATAATTTTTATTATAGAGAAGCAGAAGCTGTAAAATATCCAATTAGGACAGAATTTAAAGATAATAATGTATAATTGAAAACAGGTAGTAATGAAATTTTTTGAGTAATTTTTATCAAATCTCCTTTACCAATTTTTCATTGTCTTCTGAGAAAGGACTTATGTTCTCAAGAATTACTCTCCAACATTTAATAATTCATCAAACTCATTTATTTATCTATAAATTTCATGTATGTTTTCAATAACCTCCTAAGCATAGTGGATTGAGGAATTATGAGGAGAGAAAAGTGTGAAAAAATACATTTTTTTCTCAATAAATATGTAATCTGGTTTGAGAGGTAAAATTCAGAGCATTAATCGATTCAAATATTTATTGACTGCCTATTAGGTATATAGGAATGAGAAGGCTCTATAAGATAAAATGTTTGTATTTTAGAAGTTTACCATATGGTTGTAAAAATATGAAAATGAAATACAAACAATTAAAGCAGAGTCAAGAACCAGCTCGATAAACAATGCAAAATGTTGCAAGGCATTTTGTAATTGTCAATGACAGAAAGGGCACTATTATTTTTAGCTATTTAGCGACTCCCTGAAGGAACAATTCTGTCTCCCTTTTATAGACACAGGCATACCTTGTTTTTACTGCACTGCACTTTCTTGTGCTCCACAGATACTGCATTTTTACAAATTGAAGGTCTGTGGCAATCCTGTGTGGAATAAGTCTATTGGTGCCATTTTCCAACAGCATGGGCTCACTTTGGGACACTATGTCACATTTTGGCATTTCTTGCAATTTCCAAACTTTTCATTATTCTATCTGTTATGGTGATCTGTAATTAGTGACCTTTTATGTTACTATTTTAATTATTTTGGGGCACCATGAACTGTGCTCTTATAAGATAGTGAACTTAATTGATAAATGTTGTGTATGTCCTGAATGCCTCATTGACTGGTTGTTCCCCTGAACAATCTGGTCCTGAGCTTTGCTTCGTTGGGAGGAGGATTTTAATAACTATTTTAATCTCTTTATTTGTTATGGGTCTGTTCAGGCTTTCTATTTCTTCCTGATTCAATATTGGTAGGTTAAAAAATAAACAAGTATTTTTCTTATCAAGGAGGTGCTTGTAGTAAATCAGGGATAGACTAAATCAGCATCAACAACTCATTGAGAATAGTTGATGGAGTTGTAAGGAGGGAAAGGTGTGAAGGAACAAAAAACAAATTATATCTTTCCTCCGTAAATTTGCAATGTGGAAATTTACATGCTTTACTTTCCCCCATTGCATTTCCCTAGGCTTTTTGATAATTCCCAGCCGTCTTCACCACAAACCCATTTTCCAGTCTCAGAACTCTGCTCAACCTAGCATGCCAGGAGGATGCTATCAATTGAAACAGCTCATGAAATGAAGGTGTTTATCACCACTGGACTAGATTATTGCTTTCCATGTTTAAACATTTTCTATGATTATATGATTCATTGTTTAACAAACGTTTGCTCTGGTCACCCCATCATAATATTACTTTAAGCCATTACCTCTTGTTCTGTAGGATATGTAATGTTTTCCATCAGTTATCCTAGATTCCTAGGGGCTTGCATTTCCATGATCACCTCTACAAGAAGTTCCTGCTTTAGGAGAACTCCGGCTCTTAATACATTTA
Source organism: Theropithecus gelada (assembly GCF_003255815.1). Classification (NCBI taxonomy): domain Eukaryota; kingdom Metazoa; phylum Chordata; class Mammalia; order Primates; family Cercopithecidae; genus Theropithecus; species Theropithecus gelada. Next base: position 104,907,114 of record NC_037672.1, on the reverse strand, counting down.
TCAGATCTGGAGACTATTGGCTTCTCTAAGCTCTGGGATCTCCAGGGAGTGTAATTTAATCTGTTTTCTTGATTTCCAAAACATGACCCCCTATTGTTTAATAACATATTTAGATGTTAGAGTTTTCATTGAAAGTTTGAGATTTTCTTTACATTATGACAATGCAGTCATTGTACTTTTTAAAGTATCTGCCCATTTATAACTAATCCTAGTTATTTCTTTCAAATAACACTATACCACTTCAGAGGTAGTGAATCTAGCCATGTTTTTATATTTAAAGTGGATTTCTTGTGGAGAACATAAAATGCAATCACTTAAAACTTGAATATCAAACATCCCTAATTCTTATTTTAGTAATATTCCTGGAGCATCTGCTTTGTGACAGGCATTGTGCTGGGTGTGGGGTTTCAAAAGTAAAGGAATACAATTTCAAAACGCTTTCCATGCTCAGACATTTATCATTCTTCTATGTAGTTTTCAGCCTCCTGCCATTTTTGAGTCCATGCCCTCTTTAACACTCATACTTCTCATCTGTCAATTTCTCTCTTTTATATTTCCCTACAGTAACTACTCTTCCAAACTCAGTTCCAGTCTTCATTAAAACAGTTTTGCTGTCCAGGCACTATTAGGCTTGGTATAATCAGAGGGTCAACAATATGTCCTGTTAAGCAGAGGGCCACGTCATCTAGTCCCTCTGGCAGAGACATTGAGAGTTCACTGTTTTCTTCTTTCTTTTACCAATCTCCTTAATTGGTAGGAAGTAAATATAGAGACATATCTTCCTACTAACATGAATTATACCAGTCTCCTCTGGAGACAGAATAACCTATAATAAATTTTGGGTTTAAATAATATTTTTATAATCTAACTTCTTTAATAAAAACCTGGTACAAAAAGATTATTTTAGATTTATATGGGATGGAGAGAAATGAGAGACTTATTAAAGAAAGATCACATATTTTTATACTAATTTAGAGTAAGGTTACATAAAAATCCAAGTGTTACAAGTATGCAAGAATATACTCAAGGATGTTTATTGTGTTATGATTCATAGTGGCAGCAAACTGGAAGCTGAGTATTCATCAAAAGGGAAAAGATTAATAAATTATGGATATTTATACTATGGATAATATAAAAATGTTTAAAAATATATATTAAGCTTATATATGTTGACTAGAGAGACGATCTGTGTTTAGTTAGTGAAATAAATCATTTTGGTCAAAATAATCAAGGACAGGGACCTCTAATTATAAATTCATATGTTTGTATATATTTAAAAGTACATGGAAAACTACTAAAGCAATATAAAACAATGTTGATATCACTCACCATCTGGCAAGGAGGTGGTTGGGAAGTAAGGAGTAGAAAGGAGGTAGAGAAGAGAGATGATTAGTTTTTTCTTTAAATATATTATTTTATCAGTTATAATAAATAAGCATTACTTTACAATTTCAGAGGAGAACGTTAAAGTCATTTCTGGAAATGATATCAGGTTCTATGCAAAAGTAAAATGATATTGGAAAGAAGTGATTGATACAAGAGGTGTCATTAAAAAACAATATTTTAGGTCTAACATTTAAGTCTCTAATCCATCTTGAATTAATTTTCGTATAAGGAGTAAGGAAAGGATCCAGTTTCAGCTTTCTACTTATGGCTAGCCAATTTTCCCAGCACCATTTATTAAATAGGGAATCCTTTCCCCATTTCTTGTTTCTCTCAGGTTTGTCAAAGATCAGATGGCTGTAGATGTGTGGTATTATTTCTGAGGACTCTGTTCTGTTCCATTGGTCTATATCTCTGTTTTGGTACCAGTACCATGCTGTTTTGGTTACTGTAGCCTTGTAGTATAGTTTGAAGTCAGGTAGCGTGATGCCTCCAGCTTTGTTCTTTTGACTTAGGATTGTCTTGGCAATGCGGGGTCTTTTTTGGTTCCATATGAACTTTAAAGCAGTTCTTTCCAATTCTGTGAAGAAACTCATTGGTAGCTTGATGGGGATGGCATTGAATCTATAAATAACCTTGGGCAGTATGGCCATTTTCACGATATTGATTCTTCCTATCCATGAGCATGGTATGTTCTTCCACTTGTTTGTGTCCTCTTTAATTTCACTGAGCAGTGGTTTGTAGTTCTCCTTGAAAAGGTCCTTTACATCCCTTGTAAGTTGGATTCCTAGGTATTTTATTCTCTTTGAAGCAATTGTGAATGGAAGTTCATTCATGATTTGGCTAAAAACCCTAGAGGAAAACCTAGGTAGTACCATTCAGGACATAGGCATGGGCAAAGACTTCATGTCTAAAACACCAAAAGCAACGGCAGCAAAAGCCAAAATTGACAAATGGGATCTCATTAAACTAAAAAGCTTCTGCACAGCAAAAGAAACTACCATCAGAGTGAACAGGCAACCTACAGAATGGGAGAAAATTTTTGCAATCTACTCATCTGACAAAGGGCTAATATCCAGAACCTACAAAGAACTCAAACAAATTTACAAGAAAAAAACAAACAACCCCATCAAAAAGTGGGCAAAGGATATGAACAGACATTTCTCAAAAGAAGACATTCATACAGCCAACAGACACATGAAAAAATGCTCATCATCACTGGCCATCAGAGAAATGCAAATCAAAACCACATTGAGATACCATCTCACACCAGTTAGAATGGCAATCATTAAAACATCAGGAAACAACAGGTGCTGGAGAGGATGTGGAGAAATAGGAACACTTTTACACTGTTGGTGGGATTGTAAACTAGTTCAACCATTATGGAAAACAGTATGGCGATTCCTCAAGGATCTAGAACTAGATGTACCATATGACCCAGCCATCCCATTACTGGGGATATACCCAAAGGATTATAAATCATGCTGCTATAAAGACACATGCACACGTATGTTCATTGCGGCACTATTCACAGTAACAAAGACTTGGAATCAACCCAAATGTCCATCAGTGACAGACTGGATTAAGAAAATGTGGCACATATACACCATGGAATACTATGCAGCCATAAAAAAGGAAGAGTTTGTGTCCTTTGTAGGGACATGGATGCAGCTGGAAACCATCATTCTTAGCAAACTATCACAAGAACAGAAAACCAAACACCGCATGTTCTCACTCATAGGTGGGAACTGAACAATGAGATCACTTGGACTCGGGAAGGGGGACATCACACACCGGGGCCTATTATGGGGGTGGGGGGGAGGGATTGCATTGGGAGTTATACCTGATGTAAATGACGAGTTGTTGAGTGCTGACGAGTTGATGGGTGCAGCACAGCAACATGGCACAAGTATACATATGTAACAAACCTGCACGTTATGCACATGTACCCTAGAACTTAAAGTATAATAATAATAAAAAATAAAAAATTAAAAATTAAAAAAACAAACAAAAAAACCCAATATTTTTGTATTTAGATTAGATATGAGGCATTCCAATAAGAAAAACAAATCACTTACCAGTGAAGTTGTAGAACTTCAAGCACCAGATTACAATTAGACAGAAGAGCGGGCTTAACAATGAAATTCATTTTAGCCAGGCGCGGTGGCTCAAGCCTGTAATCCCAGCACTTTGGGAGGCCGAGACGGGTGGATCACGAGGTCGGGAGATCTAGACCATCCTGGCTAACACGGTGAAACCCCGTCTCTACTAAAAATAGAAAAAACTAGCCGGGCGAGGTGGCGGGCGCCTGTAGTCCCAGCTACTCCGGAGACTGAGGCAGGAGAATGGCGGGAACCCGGGAGGCGGAGCTTGCAGTGAGCTGAGATCCGGCCACTGAACTCCAGCCCGGGCTACAGGGCAAAACTCCGTCTCAAAAAAAAAAAAAAGAAATTCATTTTAAACATGATATATCTTATTCTTACTCAAACGATTAAAGCATGCAATAGAACGTCAGTATATTTCTAATCACATGATACATATAGCTGATGTAGACAATTTTTCTCTCCACAAACATAGTGAAACGCTGGATAAAATGTGATGTAATTTTTAATAAATTATACAAAGCAGCTTGAAAAACAGAAAGAGAAATCTCCAGGTGACAGAACAGAAGAGAGGATTCAAATCCAGAAAAGCAAGTGGAAGTAGGCCCTTTGACTGCTCGGGGATTATGGAAGGAATATATGTAAAGGACTTTTAATACCCACTAGGGAGAAGAGATGCGGTCATAGCTCTATTCAAGCTGGAAAGCTGGAATTGAGTCCTCTGAATAAAGTCCAGAGTCTTGAAGGGTTACCAAGTTACTTATTTAAAGGAATCTAGATATATCTGTTTAATGGCCTGGAGAAATGAAAAGGTCATTTGCTATCTATTGGAGGTCATGAATTAATAAATAATTTAATCACAATTAATCAAAGTTCTATACCTATGAGACCTAAAGGGTGTACAATTTAATGACCTGCAAGGGTTAGAAAACTGAACAAAGAAATTAACACAAAAGCTAGTTTAGGACTGTGTAAACTCTACAGCAACACTGTACAATACAACTTTTGTGATATGGAAATGTTCTATATCTGCACTATCTAATGTGGTAACTACTGGTCATATGTGGCTATTGAACACTTAAAGGTGTCTAGTGAGATTGCAAAACTGAATTTTAAATTGTATTTAATTTTAATTAATTTCTATTTTAAAATTTACATACGGCTACTGGCTACTGTATTGTAAACCTAGAACCAGCAGAAAAAAAATGAGGAATGATTCTGTGGGTACATGTATATAAACTAAAGCAAATGCAGCTACCACAGAACAGAATATTAGTGTTTTAAAGAACTCGAGAAAAGACCCACTGTAATGGAATACCAGGAAATATTATATCTAGGAGATTAGCCTTCCCAAAATTGAAGATAAAAAAATAAAAATATAGAAGAGAATAGATTTAAGAGGATTATGGAGATAAAAGAATATAAAATTAAAAATTGAATTAAAATTCATAACAAAATATTAGGAATTCTTGAAAAACTGTAAGCAGTTTTGAAAATAGAACCAAATTGAACTTCTAGATATTAAAAATATAATGACAAAAATAAGTTAAATGGATGGAATAAATAGCATATTGATGTGAAGTAAAATGAGAATCTGAAAGATGGAGTTAAGTAAACCTCTCAGAATCTAGCAGAGAGAGATAAAATGATTAAAAAATTATAAAAAATGTTAAGAGAGAAAGAAGATAAAGAGATAGAATGAGATATTCCAGAAGAGAAAATAAAAGATAAAAGTGAGAAAAAGTATTCTAAGAGATAATAGTTGGGGAGTTTTCAGAATTAAAGTAATACATGAACCCTGAAATTGAAAGAGCGTAATTGATCCTCAGCAGCAAAAACAAAACAATACCAAACCCGAAACATAAATAACCAAACAAAAAATCCAACCCATACCGTCATGCATTATAGTGAGAGGAAAATCATTTTTTTCTGAAAAAAACCCCAAAAATTCAGATAGAAAAATATATTTCTTCTAGAGAGGAATATAATTAGGCTGACAGCAGACTTCTCATCAACACCACCAACACTGGGAATTGGATGAAAATAAAATAATATGTTTAAAGTACCAAGGAAAAGCAACCATCAATCTAGAATTCTAAACCCACCCAAAACAATCATACCAGACCGAGGGCAAAATAGACAACATTTAATTTTGTTTTTGAGGGAATTTTTCAAAGTCCTGAAAACCTACTGAAGGATGTTCTTCTTTCAGAATGAAATCCATAAAGCAGTAGAGTGCAAAGAACTATGTCATGTAAAAAAAAGTGTAATCCAAATAAACGTTGACAAAAATATAATGAAATAATGTCTAACTAGCATGACATTAACAAATTGAACTGAAATGCTAAATGACGATAACATGGAATTTGGGAGGTAGTGTTTAAAATCAAACACTCCAAGGACCTTGCATTGTATGAAAGAAGGTGTGAAAAATACCTGATGTAAATGACGAGTTGATGGGTGCAGCACACCAACATGGCACAAGTATACATATGTAACAAACCTGCATGTTATGCACATGTACCCTACAACTTAAAGTATAATAATAATAAATAAATTTAAAAAAAAAGAAATAGATTACATAACTCAAAACCAATAGGAGTAAAGTTAGGTTAAAGAGAATTGGTTGAATCCAGCAGAAGTTCTGCTTTATGAGTATTGGGAACCGCAGCCCTGTGCATGATGTCCTTCCACCTCCACATAGCTGCATAAGAATGGCCTTGGGTCTGGAACACTTCCTTACCGAGAGTGCAAAGAGAGATCACATGGCAAAGGAGGAAGCCACTGGGAGGCCCTAGGTGTTTTTTACCTAGAGTACTCAAGGGGAACTAATAGAGGGAGAACTAATTCACCCTGAGAAAGAACATTAATCTATTCATCAGGGATCCACCCCCAGAACCCAAGCACCTCCCATCAGGCCCTACCTCTCAACATTGCCACATTGGGTACCAAATTTCTGCATGAGGATTGGAGGTGGCAAAGGCCCAAACCATAGCATGTACACACAAACTGAAAGTATAGTAACAAGAAAAAGATACCATTTACAGCAGGAAAAAAAAAGCAAGATATCTAGGAGTAAATCTTACAACATATATTCAATACTTGCATGGAGTTACAACTTTAATAAAGATATTGAAGAAACCTAAGGAAATGGAGAGATACATCATGTTCATGAGTAGATATCAGAAAGACATTAATTCTTTCCCTTGTGATCTGTTCAGTAGTAGAACCATCTGAAATTGTCATCTTTGTAGGTGAAAAACAGTTTAATGTTAATGTCAAAAGATTTAAACTAGTATCTATTAATTACAATTATAATTCACATATAAATAGAGGTTTTATAGGAAATTAACACATTGATTCTATAATATCTATGAAAGAGCAAAGACTTAGGATAGTCAAGACATTGCTGAACAAGTGTCACAAGGCAAGTGGATTTGCGATACAGTGTATCAGGTATCATAACTTATCCAATATTTTTAATTAAGATAGTGTGGCACTGACCTAGGGAAAGACAACTAATTAACAGGATATCACTGAGAGCTACCAAAGAATACTATGCTTATACATCTGTGTGTAACAGATTTCATCACAGATGCCTGAGCAATGGTGGACTGTTCAAGAATAGTAAGAAATAATCTAAAAACTGTGTTAAAAATTAGACCTCAAATCTGTAGATTTGACAATAATCAAATCTGTAGACAATACTAAGCTCTTTAAAGCAAGAAGAAATTATGATCTATGGAAATTATAGGAAGGGCTTTCATGGCCATTGATGTAATCACCCAACAGGTTCACCTTGGCTGCTGCTAGACAGAGCCAATGTATCAAGACTGGGGAATTGCAATGGAGAAAGAGTAATTCACACATTACTGGCTGTGTGAGAGACCAGAATTTTATTATTACTCAAATTAGTCTCCCTGAAAGCTTGGGAATCAGAGTTTTTAAGGATAATTTGGCAGATAGGAGCTTGGGAAGTAAGGATTGCTGATTGGTTGGGTTGGAGATGAATCATAGGTGGTCCAAAGTGAGTTCTTTCTTGCTGACTTCTGTTCCTGGGTGGGACTGCAGAACTGGTTGAGCCAGATTACTGGTCTGAGTGGTGTCATCTGATGCATTGGAATGCAGGGTCTGCAAAATATCTCAAGCAATGATCTTAGGTTTTACAACAGTGATGTTATCTCCAGCAGCAATTTGGGGAGGTTCAGACTCTTGCAGCTGAAGGCTGCATGGCCCCTAAACCATAATTTCTAATCTTGTAGCTAATTTGTTAGTCCGACAGACGTAGACTAGTCCCCAGGCAAGAAGGATTTTTTTTCCCCCTCAGGAAAGGGCTATTACCAATTTTGTTTCAGAGTTTGAACTGTAAACTAAATTCCTTCCCAAGGTTAGTTCAGCCTATGCCCAGGAATGAACAAGGACAGCTTAAAGGTGAGAAGCAAGATGGGGTTGGTTTGGTCTGATCTCTTTCACTGTCATAGTTTCCTCAGGTACGAGTTTTGCAAAGGTAGTTTCATTAATAGATGAGTTTCATATTTGTTTAATATCTGCCTATCCCATGGCACAGAAGCTATCCTCTAGTGTCCAGGTCTGGATCAGGCACACTTAAGTTTCTTGTTTTGTTTGTTTGTTTTTTTCTGAGCCCTCTTTCCTAGACTTCATATTTGTGGGCTTCAGGCCCATGGGTGTGTCAGAGGCTTTCGAACCACAGTGACTCCATCTTGAGTGAGAGCTAGGAAAATGAGGCTGGGACTTGCTGGGCTGCATTCCCAGAAAGTTAGGTATTCCTGGCCTCCAGATGTTTACGGTTAAAAGAACAGATTGATAATGTTTGCTAAACAGACTCAGGCTTAGGAGTGTTCTGATACCCTGATATCTTGAGAACAGAAGCATTTCTAATTTTGCTTTAAAGATAACAATACCAATTCTTGCAAAATATAGAAATTAAGAAAATTAATCCTTTATCACAAACCCTTGTAGCAGAGCACATCCCCCCATAATCTTTTTTTAAAATCTTAAGTACAAACAAGTATTGTATCTAGGGTGGACGTATTCCTCCTCTTACTTTTGGGAATGCCCTACTCTGTCTATGGAATAGCTGTTCTTTCACCACTTTACTTTCTTAATAAACTTGCTTTTGCTTTGTACTGTGGACTCATCCTGAATTCTTTCTTATGCAAGATCCAAGTACTCTCTCTTGGGGTCTGGATTGGGACCCCTTTCCTGTAACTGGTACATTGAGAAGTAGGGATAGATCCAGGTTGCAAGATACGTAAAATGCTTTTGATAGACTCTTGAGGAATAGGCTCTAGTTAAACACACTTAGTTCAGGTATCAGCTCAGAATGTCCTGTGCCCATCACGGGCCAGCACATCTATCTTTTTCAGTGCATAACTAACTGGAGGTTCACTTTTGTAAGTGAAAATCAGATGTTCTTTGAAAAGTGAATCTGGTGCAATAAATATCTTACAAAATAATTGCAAGGGAAAATAAAATATTTTGTTGTTATTTGCTCTCTAGAAATAAATATTAAATGATAAAGTTGAGCTCATTGGAATGATGTCTCTGAAATCTTAAACCAGCTCATTAATAGAACTGCTTTTGGGGGCTAATGGAGTAAAGAATCTTCTGTCTATTTGGGTACCATGAAAGGTTGTACAATTATATTGTAATATTATATTGTTAGCAATGTAAATGAGGTAGTTAAGAAAGTAAATAATTTAAAAGCATTTGATAAAAATTAAGATGCCAACAGATATTATTACTGTGGATCCAATCACAGCTAATGAGTAGTTTCAAGCAAGAAGAGAAACTTTCCAATCTCTACAAAGGAATCTGTACCAGTTACCCTACATGAAGCCAAATATTTGTATCTGCTATCTCACATGATCTGTCCAAACATCCGGACTATGCATCAACAGTTTAGATATGAAATTAGCATTCAAAAAATTATTACAATCTAGGTGTTTAAATCTCAAGCTAAATATAGTTCCTCAACTAAACAATCCATCTAAGAGTATGTAACAGAATTAAGATTTCAAATTTACCACAAATCCCAGAAGTTTACATCCCCCAAATAAATGCATTCCATTCAAAAGCAAACAAAAATAGATTTTCAATGTAAGTCCTTTGAGTTTCAAGAAACCCCACCAGACCAAGTAAGTACATAATCATGCAAATCAACTGCTTTCAAGGAGAAGCCCAGTAAGCAGCATGCATGGATGACAGTGAGAAGAGCAGAAATTGTTTTCATTTTCTCAGCAGGACAGATTCCTCACACTACAGATCAAACCCCCCATCCCAATCCTTTTTCCATCTACATATCTTGAAAAGAGACATATGAAAAAACTTTTTAAAAAGATGTTTTAAATGAAATAGGTTTCAACTAAATTTCTTTTCTAGTGGCCTCTGAGTTAGCATTAAAAAGAGCAGTTGTGGTAAAGTAGATATAGGCATATAGTGGTTTTCCTGAATGTGGTGGCCAATATGATTCAGTCTTTGAGAAAAATTCTGGAGTCTTAGAAATGGATATAGAGGGTTGTGTTCATCAATGTGGCCAAAGTCTGCCACTACTGAGTGCATTGCTAATCTATTTAGTTACTGAAAAGTGGTATTAGGCTCTGATTGTTCAGATTCCAGAATGAAGAGAGGAGACAGGAAGAGAGGGCTATCTGGGGTTGGAACTATGACTGATTCTCAAGATAGCAGTGCTAATGAAGGCCCAAGCTATGCCTTTTGGGGGCTGTGAGGGAGGGGAGTGTTCCATTTAGAAGGCACATCATGGATAAAGGTCTTATAAGGGCATAGATGATGGGGACTAAGGTGGTAGGGAAGAAATGAGTTAGATACATTGGTAGTCTCTGGATATTTTTAGGACAGAGAATTAAGAAGGCAAATGAATAATTTAATAGGTGTACTGTATGTTTGAATTCAGTTTAATTTTTAGAGAAATGTAAATAAAATTGTTCAGTTGTTTCTAAGTTTCTTTTATGGTGAGCACAAAATTTTCTTGAATGTGACACTACTCCAGAACTCCATTACAAAGATTTCCAAGTACATAAGGAATTTGCATTCTGCATAATGATGAGAAACCTGGCAGGTCAGTGTAACTTGCTGAAGGCTTCTGCAAGATTGGCTTGATCTCAACAATGCAATGCAGGAGCAGACTACACCTTAGTCACTATACAGCTATGGTGAATTTTGATTGGAAGATGATTTGCAAACATCCTATCCCTTAAGACAAGGACATCCCTTAGAGACTTTGAGAAAGCTGGCAAAGGAATTAAGCAGTTATTACTCTGTATTTCATCTTAGCAAGAAAAAATGTTGAGAAGAAAAATCTTTGGACTTAAAGTCAGGAACACACTACCCTCACAACCAGAGAAGTAATGACATTGAGTAACAACCTATAACACTTAGGTGCACCATTTAACTGCCCAGTGGGTGCACATTGCCTGCTGCCTACACAGAGCCAATTTATCGAGACAGGGGAATTGCAATAGAGAAAGAGTAATTTATGCAGAGCCAGCTATAAGGGAGACTGAAATTTTATTACTCAAATCAGTCTCTCTGAAAATTCAGGGACTGCAGTTTTTAAGGATAATTTGGTGGGTGGGCTGCTAGTGAGTCAGGAGTTACGATTGGTCAGGTTGGAGATGAAATCATACGGAGTTGAAGCTGCCCTCTTGTGCTGAGTCAGTTCCTCGGTGTGGGGCACAAGACCTGATGAGCCAGTTTATCGATCTGGGTGGTGCCAGCTGATTCATCCTGTGCAGCATCTGCAAAATATCTCAAGCACTGATCTTATGTTTTACAATAGTGATGTTAACCCCAGGAACAATTTGGGGAGGTTTAGAATCTTGCAGCCTCTAGCTGCATGACTCCTAAATCATAATTTCTAATCTTGTGGCTAATTTGTTAGTCCTACAAAGGCAGTCTAGTCCCCACGCGGGAAAGGGGATTTGTTTTGAGAAGGGGCTGTTACTGTCTTTGTTTCAAAGCTAAACTATAAACTAATTTCCTCCTAACGTTACTTTGGCCTAAGCCTAGGAATGAACAAGGACAGTGTGGAGGTTAGAAGCGAGATGGGGTCAGTTAGGTCAATCTCTTTTACTGTAATAATTTTTTCAGTTAATAATTTTTGCAAAGATGATTTTATTACCTGGCTCAGGAGCCTCCCTAGAAGGAAGGAGTTAGGATCTTTCTTGAAGTAAATATAGGCAAGGCCAGAAAATGAACTTTTGTCCATACTCTGATCATTTACCCACAGTATACCCAGTCTTCTGTCTGTTGAATCATGCTAGTAGAATTGTTTGTCCTCCACTCCCAAAAAGTTTAGTTGCTGTTCGGAAATTTGCCTTGACCCAGTAGTCTCACACTATTGTAAAAGTATTATTTTTGAAAAAATCCGGAATCTCTCTACGGTATCTATCTTTAACTGACTAATGATTTGTAAAATGATGATATTATCACTAAAATTTTTTAAATGTCCTTTAAATCTTCAGAAAAATATGAATTTTTAAACATAGATTTTATGTCAATACATTTCTTAGTATATATTGCAATGCTATGTTAGCCAAAGTCTCTAATTAAACAAAGCACTCTGTTCTTTACCATGTCATATAAGAGAGAGTTCATTGTCATTTCCATTTGTATACCAGAAACAAAATTGTGAATTTCTAAGGAGCCATTCCAGATCAGGAATTACAGTGGATGAAGATGAAGTCAGCACTGGCTATTAAAATAGCAGATGCTACCGTGAAGTTCACTGAGCCCAATATAATAGTCTCTGTTTTCAGCCGGTAGGTTTTCCTATACGCTGATGAGGTAAGGAATAAAATAGTACATGAGGGTTCTGTAGCAAGAGATTTACACTAGAATACCAACTTCTGCCCGGGTGGGAGACAATCCCTGAAAGGCACATATCCATGTTTTTGGTCAGAAAATGAACTTTGAGGCAAAAACTTAGTTTACTTTAATCTTAGCTTAATGATTTTTTCTAGTGGGTTTTACTACACTAAAATATTTACTTTAAACTTCATGAGAGTGGAATACAGGAATTATGGAAGGCAGATATATTTGCAATCTACAGAGTCATCAGAATTCTTTTTAATGTTTGAATTGTTGGGCTCATGGCCAGATCTTTGATTTCTAACTGAATCCATTTGCTTCTAAAAACCTGAGTCTTTTGTATTTGGTGATTAGAATATCTAAGAATTCTTCTAAAACATTCATTGGTTTCCTTTCTAAAGGACACATTTTTCATTCTATTGATTATGTTTTTTCCTTATTTGGTTGCAAAAACAATTTGATTTAACGTCTTTTATTTACTGAAGAATTATTTAATGAAAAGAACAATGTAATGGTGACTTTTCTCCTACAGGCAAACATAATTTGTTAAAAAAATACTAGCTTTTGAGTAAGAATAGCTCAAAGAACATTTCTGAATTTGGTTTTTCATTTTGTTTTGGAGAATGTTATTTCCTGGAGTAAATTCTGCAGTTGATCAAGGAATGAAAATTGAGTGAGAGACACAGATGCACTGAAGAAAATTATCTACAATGGGATGCAACTGTTATCCTTCAACTTTTTTTATGAACTAAAACAATGCCTCATTAACAGTTAAAAATATTATAAATTTCTCCTTACTATATCTTATTTTCTAAGATTATGATAAATACAAAACGTTTCCTCCACAGTCCCTTCCTGAAGTTTTGAAATTAGGATTTGGTAACAAGCAGTTAAGGAACAGATGAAACTACAGGTCACCAATAATTTGCCTGCTAAAGGAAAAATGAATCTAGCATAGAGCCTTGCGCATAATAGGCACTCAATAGATGGTGACCAGGTGAATGAATGAGACGAATAGGTTATTTTAGTGAATATTTTGGTATTTTAGGTTTGCTCTGGTTCGACAGTTTTGGAAACTTAAGCTCTAGGTCTAATCTAACTTAGGAAACCTTTTGGAAACATAATATGTAAAAACAATCAAATAAAACATTTTAATTTGTTCCATTAAAAAATATTTTACAATTTCTTCTTGGAATTGTCCTTGGCTTTGTTATTTTCTATTTTTATTCCTCTTTTCTCCAGCTTAAGTTGTGTCTCCTAAGTGGTTTATTGATCATTTCTTTTTTTCTATTCTAACCAACAAGTTTAAACACTAATTTCAGTATATTACCTCCTTGATAAAAATATTCAATGAATATATTGACTTCAGGATAAAAAAAACCCCTTATTATTAGCTTTTAAAGCAAAGTTCTTCAAAATCTGGCTTCACTCAATTTGTTAAATCAAGTTTATTACTATAAAAGATTCACTTATTATTTTTTAAATAAAATAAGACAAAACCACCTTCCACAAACACAAAGGTACTTCTTGTTTCCAAGTCTGAGTTTTTTCTTTTGCTCACTAACTCTCCTTTTTTCTATCAAAATGCTACTTACTATTCACATAAGTATTTTTTTAAATGTTGAGATGCCTCTCTTCATAGTAAGGCATCTGCCAAGGCTCAGAACACGATGAGAGTGTCACACCCCAGAACAGGGCTCTTGCTGGCCCTCTAAGAACCACCTATTAGTCAGAACATCTCCTTTCCAGCCTCTGATAAAAGCCTAATCTCTTTTGAGTCTTATTCCATCAGGTGATACTATTTTCTCCCCTTCCTTATTAATGTCATTCATTGATTACTTGATCATTTCCCTTTACCCTTTGAAGTCTTTGAGATGATGCATATTCCCAATTGTCCTCTTCACTTTATCTCCTGTCATAGCTGAAGCCAGTGCACTTATAGAAAGCAATCAAGTTTTAAAATTCTAGCCTTCCTTTCTTCAGTTAATTTTATCTCTACTCTATTGGAGTCATTCATTTTCAAAGCTCCATAATGAATTGTTTCAATACATGAATGTTTGAAGAACTTAATTTTATGTATCTTACCGTGACCAAAATCTCCTCTCTGTTAAGATTCTCTTCATGCTTGCTACTACTATAACTGCTCTTAGAACTCTTTAGTCTCTGGATTTCTGCCATTTTTTCCCATCATCCAACCTCCTCCAGAGTACTTTACCTTTCTTATTCAGTCTCACTCCATGGAAAGACAAGTGTATGACCTTTTTCCCACTAAGTATCCTTGATTTCCTTGAACCCCTATCCTTCTGCTATACCAGTAGCATTTAGTAATCCAACCCAAAATCAGAGTCATAATCCTATTTCTTGAGACCTCTAAGTAGGGGGTTGAAGGCTAATAGCTCAACCCATATATTCATGCAATTCGGTACTGCTCAATTTTATGAACTTAGCACTGTGCATATTTTTTCCCCATGACTTTGGTTAGCTTGCTTTCTCCGGCCCTTCTAGATTTGTTTATGATATTTTATATAAATGTAGTCATGCAATATGTGATCTTTTGTGAGTGCCTTCTTTCATTTAGCATGATGTTTTCAAGGTTCATCCTTGTTGTCGGGTGTATCGGTAAATTATGCAATTGCTCGGTTATATGGAAAGTCTATGTTTTGAGGAGGAATCGAAGTGTTTTCTAAAGTGGCTACATCATTTTACAATCTCAGCAGCAATGGATAAGTATCCCAATTTCTCCATCTGCTCACTAACACGTGTTATTTGCCGTCTTTTGATTCATCATTCTAGTGAGTGTGAAGTGTTGTCTTACTGTGCTTTTTATTTGCATTTGATGTCTAATAATGTTGAGTATCATTTCATATATTTTTGGTCATTTATATATCTCGAAGAAAAGTCTATTCAGACCCTTTGCCCATTAAACTTTTTTTAATTGACATATAATAGATGTACATATTTTGGGGGTACCTGTGATAGTTTAATACATTCATATACTTTGTAAAAAATCATATCAGTATAATTGGAATATCAAATACCTTTAGTATTTGTCTGTATGCTAGAAACATTTCAATGATTCTGTTCTAGCTATTTTGAAATATACAATAGATTATTTTAAACAATAATCACCCTACCCATCTATCAAACACTAGGTCTTATTCCTTCTATCAAACTATATATTTGTACTCATTAATCATTGTTTTTTCATTCCCTTTCCTCTCTTACTTTCCCCAGGTTTTGGGAACCACCAATATACTTTATCTTCATGAGATCTCTTTTTTAGGGCCCACATATGAGTGATAACATGTGGCATTTGCCTTTCTGTGCCTGGCTTATTTTACTTAACATAATGACCTCTAGTTCCAACCATGTGCTGGACATGTCAAGATTTTATTCTTTTTTATGGCAGAATAATATGCCATTGTGTATATATATCACATTTTTCTTTATCCATTCATTTATTGATAGGCACTTAGGTTAATTTCATATTTTGGGTATTGTGAGTAGTGCTTCAGTAAACATGAGAATACACATATCTCTTCATTAAATGGATTACTTTTCTTTTGGATATATACCCTGTAGTGGAATTGCTGGATCATATGGTAGTTATATTCTTGCTTTTTTGATGAACCTTCATACAGTTCTCTATAGTGGCTGTACTAATTTACATTCCCACCAACATTGTACGAGGCTTCCCTTCCCCTGCATCATTTCCTGCATCTGTTGTGCCCAATATTTTGATAAAAGCCACTTTAACTGGAGTGAGATGATATCTCATTATGATTTTTATTTGCATTTCCCTGATGATTTGTGATATTGAACATTTTTTCACATATCTGCTGATGATTTATATATCTTCTTTTGAGAAATGTTTATTCAGATCTTTTGCCCATTTTTAAATTAGATGATTTGTTTCTTTGCTATTGACTTGTTTGAGCTCCTCATATATTTTTGTCAGTAGTCCCTTGTCGGATGGATAGTTTGCAAATATTATCTCACATTCCCTAGACTGTCTCTTTATTCTATTGTTTTCTTTGGTGTGGAGAAACTTTTAAGTTTAACATAATCCTATTTGTGTGTTTTTGCTTTGGTTGCTTGTGCTTTTGACACAAAATTTCTTTGCCCAGAACAATGTCTTAGAACAGTTCTCCAGTGTTTTCTTCTAGGAGTTTCATTGTTCTAGGTCTTACATTTAAATATTCAATCCACTTTGATTTGATCTTTTAATATAGTGAGAGATAAGATCTAGTTTCATTCTTTTGCATATGATTATCCAGTTTTCTCAGCACCATTTATTGAAGAGACTGACCCTTCCCCATTGTATGTTCCTGATGCTGTTGTAGAAAATCAGTTGGCTATAATTGTTTGGATTTATTTCTGGGTTCTCTGTTCTGTTCCATTTGTCTATTTGTCTGTTTCTATGTCAGTACCAAGCTGACTTGGTCACTATAACTTTGTAGTATAATTTGAAATCAGGAAATATGATACCTCCAGCTTTGTTTTTTTTTTTTTTTTTTTTTTTTTTCCTTAGGATTGCTTTGGCTATTTAGGGTCTTTTGTGGTTCCATATAAATTTTATGGTTGTTTTCTATTTCCATGAAGGCTGTCATTTATATTTTATAGGGATTGCATTGAACCTGTAAATTTAGTAGAATTGTCATTATAACAATATTAATTCTTCCAATCAATGAGCATGGAACATCTTTCCATTTTTTCTGTGTCCTCTTCAATTTTATTCATCAGTGTTTTGTAATTTTCCTTGTAGAGATCTTTCACTTCTTTGATTAAATTGATTCCTATGTATTTTATATTTTTGTAGCTATTGTAAGTATAATTGCTTTCTTTTTTGAGCCAGGACCTGGCTCTGCTGCCCAGGTTGGAGTGCTGTGGTGCTATCTCAACTCACTGCAACCTCAACCTCTGCCTCCTGGGCTGAAGCGATCCTTCCACCTCAGTCTTCTGAGTAGCTAGGACAACAGGTGCATGCCACAATGCCTGGCTAATTTTTGTACGTTTTGTAGAGATGGAGTTTCACCACATTGCTCAGGCTGGTCTCCAGCTCCTGAGCTCAAGCCATCTGCCTGCTTCAGCCTCCTAAAGTGCTAGGATTATAAGTGTGAGCTACTGTGCCTGGCCATGATTGCTTTCTTGATTTCTTTTCCAGATTCTTTGCTATTGGCATATGTATATATCTGTGTGTGTGTGTGTGTGTGTGTGTGTGTGTGTGTGTATGCTACTATTTTTTAAATGTTGATTTTTTATTTTGCTACTTTACCAAATTTATTAGTTCTAAGAGTTTTTTTGTTAGAGACTTCAGATTTTTCTTAGTACAAGATCATGTTTTCTGCAAACAAGGCTAATTTAACTTCTTCCTTTCTAATTTGGATGTTCTTTATTTATTTTTCTTTCATAACTGACCCTGCCAGGACTTCCAATATTATGTTGAATAACATTGGTGACAATGGGCATCCTTTTCTGTTTTTTTCTAGAGGAAAGCCTGTCAATTTTTTCTCTTTCAGTACTATGATATCTATGGGTTTCATATATAGCCTTTACTATTTTGAGGCATGTTTCTTTTAGGTCCAATTTGTTGAAGGTTTTTATCATAAAGGAATATTAAATTTTATCAAGTTAGGCCTATTAGATCTAGTGTGTAGTTGAACTCTTGTGTTCCTTTATTGATGAAATAAATATCTGGATGATTTGTTCATTACTGAGAGTGGAGTGTTCAAATCCCCTACTTCTATTGTATTTTAATCTATCTATCCCTTTAGATTTATTAATGTTTGCTTTATATACTTGAGAGCTCCAGTGTTGGATCCACAGGTTTTTATAATTGTTACATTATCTTGCTGGACAGGCCCCCTTTTCATTACATTGTGATCTTTCTTTTTTTTTTTTTTTTACAATCTTTGATTTGTAATCTATTTTCTCTGATATAAGTATAGCTACTTCTGGTCTTTTTTTGGTTTCCAGGTGCATGAAATATTTTTCTACCTCTTCGTTTTCAGTCTATGTGTGTCTTTATAGGTGAAGTGGGTTGCTTGAGAGTAGTATAGATCTAGGTTTTGTTTCTTTATCTGTTCAGCCACTGTATGCCTTTTAATTGTCAATTTGAGTCCATTTACATTCTATGATGTTATCAATAACTAAAGACTTGCTACTGCTATTTTATTGCTTATTTTCTGGTTAGTTTATAATATTTCTCTTTCTTTCTTTCATACTGTCTTCCATTGTGGTTAAGTGATTTTCTCTGACAGTATGTTTATAATTCATTACTTCTTATTTTTAGTGAATATATTATAGTTTTTCTGCATTGTGATTACTATAGGCTTATGAAGAACATCTTATAGTATAACAAATTATTTTAAAAGGATTACAACTTACCTTAAATCCTAAGAAAATAATAGCAACAAGAAAAAGATTTTGAATACCCTCTATACTTGAACTTAATTTACCCCACATTTTGACTTTATGTTGTCTCAATTTATATGTTTTTATATTGCCTATCTCCTAACTGGTTGCTGTATGTGTTATTGTTTTTGATAGATTTGTCTTTTTGGCCTCATACTAGAATTATGAGTGAATCGCACACCACAATGACAGTATTAGAGTATTTAGGGTTTGCTTGTACACTTAATTTTTTCCAGTGTGTTTTACACCTTCAAATGTTTTCTTTTTCTACATTAGAGATTTTTTATTTCAGATTGAAGAACTCTTTTGCAAAATGAGTCTGGTGGTGGTGAATTCTCTCAGCTTTTGTTTGTCTGGGAAAGACTGTAGCTCTCCTCCATAAAAGGATAGCTTTGCTGGATACAGTTTTCTTGAATTGCAGTTTAATTTTTTCTTTCAGTACTTTGAAAATGTTGATCCACTTCCTACTGACCTGTATGGTTTCTGTTGAGAGGTTTGTTGCCAGATACATCAAAGATCCTTTATATGTTATTTCCTTCTCTTTTCTTGCTGCATTTAGGATCCTCTCTTTGCCCTTAATCTCTGAGAGTTTAATTATCATATGCCTTGTATTAGTCTTACTTGTGCTAAATTTGTCTGGTGTTTTCTGAAGCTCTTGTATCGAATATTTCTCTCTCTTTTAAGTTTTGAAAAGTTTTCTGTTATTATTTCTTTAACAGCTTTCTACCTCTTATTCTTGTTCAACTCTCTCGAACACTAATAATGCTTAGATTTAGTCTTTTGAGGTAATTTTCTATAACTTAAAGGTGATCTTCGTTCCTTTTATTTTTCTCTTTTTCCTCTGACTGTATATTTTCAAATAGCCTGTGTTCGAGCTCACTGATTCTTTCCCCTGCTAAATCACTCCCTCTGTTGAGAGCTTCTTTTTTTCCGTCCATGTTTCTGTCCTCTGTTTGCTTTTTAAAAATTATTTTAATCTTGTTAAATTTCTCTGATAAACCCCTGAATTGCTTTTCTGTGTTATCTTAAAGATTTCTAAGTATGCCTAAAACTGCTGTTTTGACCCTTTGGTCATAGAGTTCACATACTGCCATCTAATTAGGATCAATTATTGGTTCATTGCATTCTCCATTTGAGGAGGTCATGGTTCCCTGTTTGCTGTTGTTTCTTGTGGATGTGAATCTATGCCTTTGCATTGAAGGATTAGTTATTTATGCCAGTCTTCCTTGTCTGGCTTGTTTTGGTTTTTATTAGATATGCTTGCTTAGAATTTTTTTTTTATAATTTCTTTGTTGATTTTCTTTCTTTTAAAATATTTTCCCAGTAGAGTGTTGTCTCCTTTACAACACTAAACAGCACCTTAAGCCAAGGTTTGCCTTGATTCTAGTAAACAGTGCTGCCTGTCCCAAATCAGGGTGGTCCCAAAGGGTTTATCCTGGTAGTGTGGTAAGACTGGTGAAGAGTTCTTGCTCAGGAGACTGTGGAACAAACCTCCTACAGCCTCTCTGATTTGATATCTTCCTTAGCTGAATCACAGAAAGGTGTTTCCAGGGCTGGGAATGGTAGTCTTCCCTCCCCTCTTTTTTTTCTGGCTGTCCTCATGGGTATTTCTCCCTTTAGCACTCTTGACTCTTTCCATGGGTTGAGGCAGAGACAGGTCTCTTGCCAGGAAACCCAAGATGTGGGGAGAGCTGGTTGTCCACATTAATCTCACTTTTTCCAGTTTAGAAACTGTGAGTTTAGGAGAAATTTTCTGCATGCTTGGTGCAGGGCAATTTGGAGAGAGGGCATTGTGAAATGGGAATTAGATTTACTTAATGTTTACTTGCAGTTTTTAAATTTCTCTGTGGTCCTGGGAACTGTCTCATCCCTGTATTTGAGTTCTGGAATACTGCTGGTAATAATATCAGTACTGTGTATTTGTTTCTGGTTTTCTTTGGGGGAGTGGTGGGGTTGGGGTTATTGTCTTTTTATTACTGAATTGTATAAGATTTTTATATATTCTAGATACAAATCCTTTGTCAGATATATGATTTACAAATATTTTCTCCCATTCTGTGGTTATCTTTTTTACTTTCTTGATGGTCTTCTATGAAGTACAAAAGTTAATTTTTTAAAGTTCAGTATATTTATTTTTTCTTTTGTTGCTTATAATCTTGGTTTTATATATAAGACACTATCAAAAAACCCAAGGTCATAAAAATTATTTCTAAGTATTCTTCTAAGAATTTTGTAATTTTTAACTCTTACAATTCAGTTTATAATATATTTTGGGTTAATTTGTATGTATAGTGTAAGGTGGGGTGTCCAAGTTCATTCTTTGATTATCCAGTTGTCTTAGGATTATTTGCTAAAAATACTGTTCTTTCGCCATTGATATACTTGGCATCTTGAGAAAAATCAGTAATGTAGGGGTTTAGAATATAATATCACATTCTATTCCATTTATCTACATGTTTATCATATTAGTCTCCTACTGGGGTGTTAACAAATTGCCGCAAACTTAATGACTTAAAACAACACAAATTTATTATCTTACAGTTATGGAGGTCAGAGTCTGAAATAGTTTTACTGGGCCAAAACCAAATTGTTTGCAGGCTGTGTTCGTTCTGGAGGCTCTAGGACAGCCTTGCCTTTTTTATCTTCTATAGACTGCATGCATTCCTCGACATATGGCTGTCTTCCATCCTCAAAGTCAGTAATTGCATTACCCTGACCTCTGCTTCCATTGTCATATCTTCTCTGACTCTCACTTTTCTCCCTTTCTCAATCACATGCAAGGATCATTGGATTACACTGGCCCCACCTGAATAATACAGGACAATTTTCTGGTCTCAGTATCCTTCACTTAATAACATCTGTAAATTCTCTTTTGCTTTGTGAAGTTACATATTCTCAGAATCTTGGGATTTAGAACACGGACATCTTTGAAGAGGTCATTTTTCTGTCTATCACATATACTTATAAGAGTATCACACTCTCTTAGTTACTGTAATATTGTTGTAAGTTTTGAAATCAGGAAATTTGAGTTTTCCAACTTTGTTCTTCTTTCTCAAAATAATTTTGTCTAGTCTGTGTCCCTTGAATTTCCATGTGAATTTTAGTGACACCTTGTCAAATTCTACAACAAACGTAGCTGGTGTTATGATAGGAATTGTGTTGAATCTATAGATACTAACAATATTAATTCCTCTACAGGTCTTTCAAGTTAACAAAATCAATTAAAAATAAATAAAAAAGAATTTTAAAAATAAAAAAGTCATAGAGAAGTATGGTATTATGTTAAATGACTGAACCTACAAGTTATACATATTCCTGAAGGAGAAAAAAAGTAAAGAGTATAGAAAACCTATTTAAGAAAAAAAATGAGGAAAGCTACCATAGTCTTGTTAGTGATGTAGACATCTCAATACAGGATCACAGAGAACTTCAGCACAGACATTGCAAGATGAACTTTACCAAGGCATATAATAATCAGACTATCTAAAACCAACATTAAGGAAAAATAATTCTAAAATCAGCCAGAGAAAAATGTCTAATCACCTATCAAGGAAATCTCATTGGACTAACAGCAGACTTCTCAGGAGAAACTTTACAAGCCAGAAGAGATTGGGGTTTTGTTTTTAGGCTTCTAAAGGAGAAAACTGTTAACCATGAATTTTGTATTCTGCTAAACTAATCTTCATAAGTGAAGGAGAAATAAAATCTTTGCAAGACAAGCAAATGCTAAGGGGATTTGTAACAAGGGGACTCTACAAGAAATGCTCAAGAAAATTCTAAATGTGGAAACCAAAGGTTGATATTTGCCACCATAAAAACACACGAAAGTATTAAATCACAGGTCGGATAAAACAATCACATCGTTGAGACTACAAAGCAACTAGGTAACAACTTCATAACAGGAACAAAACCTCACATATAAATATTAATTTTGAACATAAAAGGATTAAAAGCTCCACTTAAAAGATAAAGGTTGGGCTGGGCTTGGTGGTTCATGCTTGTAATCCAAGCACTTTGGGAGGCTGAGGCGGGCAGATCACTTGAGGTCAGGAGTTCAAGAACAGCCTGGCCAACATGGTGAAACCCCGTCTCTACTAAAAATACAAAAATTAGCCAGGCATGGTGGCAGGTGCCTGTAATCCCAACTACTCAGGAGGCTGAGGCAGAAGAATCGCTGAAACTAAGGAGGTGGAGGTTACAGTGAGCCAAGAGCATGCCATTGCACACCAGCCTGGGAGACAAGAGCAAGACTTTCTCAAAAAAAAAAAAAAAAAAAAAAAAAGGATAAAGATTGGTGGAATGAGTAAACAAACAGGAATCAACCATACACTTCTTATAAGAAACCAACTTCACTGATAAAGACACTTATAGACTCAAGGTAAAGGGGTGTAAAAAGATATTCCATGCAAACAGAAACCAAAAGTGAGCAGGAGTCACCTTACTTCTATCAGATGTAACAGATTTTAAATCTATAACAGTAAAAAAATGACAAAGGTCATTATATAATAATAAAGGGATCAACTTAAGAAGATATAACTATCCTAAATATGTGTGTACCCAAAACTAGAGTACCCAGATTCATAAAACAAATAGCACTAGACCTAAGAAAGAAGACAGATGGCAATATAACAATAGTGGGGGATTTCAACACCCCACTAACAGCACTACACAGATTATTGAGACAAAAAATTAAAAAAAAAGTGGAGTTAAATTAGACTCTAGACAAAATGACCCTAACAGACATTTACAGAAAATATTATACCTAACAACCACAGAATATGCATTTTTCTCATTAGTGCATAAAACATTTTCCAAGACAGACCTTATGTTAAGCCACAAAACAAGTCTCAACAAATAAAAAAAAATTGATATCATACCAAGTATTTTCTCAGACAAGAGTGGAATAAAACTAGACTGCAATTTTAAGACAAACTCTCAAAACTATACAAGTACAAACAAATTAAACAACTTGCTGCTGGATGATCTTTGAGACAACAATACCAAGACCCAAATTAAAAACAGTTTTGGAATGGATGAAATTGGAGACACAGCACACCAAAACCTCTGGGATAAAGCAAAAGCAGGACTAAAAGGGGGAATTTATAGAGTTAAACACCTACATCAAAAAGATAGGTCACAAATTAATAACCTAAAATCACACCTCAAGGAATTATAAAAACAAGAATAAGCCAAACCTAAAAGTAGCAAAATAAAATAACAAATAGCAGAGCAGAACTAAATGAAATTGTGACCCACAAAACAAAACAATACAAAGCATGAAAATAATTGAATTTTTATTCTTTGAAAAGATAAACTAGGTGGTAGATCGACCAAGAAAAGATTCTAATAAGCACAATCAGAAACTAAAAAGGAAACATTGCAACTGATATCACAGAAGTAGAAAAGGTCATCAGAGACTACTATGAACACATCTATGCTCACAGAATGGAAAAACTAGAGGAAACATTAATTCCTGGAAACAGAAAGAAATAAATATTCTGAACAGATGAATAATGAGTAATGAGATTGAGCTACTAATAAAATATTTCCCAACAACAACAACTCAGGATCAGATAGATTCACAGTTGAATTCTCTCAGATATACAAAGAACTGATATCAGTTCTACCAAAACTGTTCCAAACAATTGTGGAGGAGGGATTCCTCCCCAACTCATTCTACAAAGCCAGTATCATCTTGATACCAAGGCCAGGCAAGGGCCAAACAAAAGAAGAAAACTACAGACCAATATCCTCGATGAACATAGTTTCAAAAATCCTGAAGAAAATCATAGCAAACCGAATGCAACAGCACATTCAAAAGATAATACACCATGATCGAGTGGCTTTTATTTCAGGGATGCTAGGATGCTTCAACACATGCAAATCAATAAATGTGATTCACCACATAAATAGACTTTAAAACAAAGACCATATGATCAGATCATCTCAATAAATGCCAAAAATAATTTGAGAAAATTTAGCATCCCTTCATAAGAAATCCTCAACAAACTAGACATAGAAGGAGCACACCTCAAAATAATAAAAGCCATGTACTGTTGAGGTGATCAGACCCAGCACCAGGTCATGGGGGCAACAAAGTCCAGTGGAGTCAAAGGAATGAGAAAAGACAGTTTGAGAGAGAAAGTGGGTCTGGGGGGCCAATGCGAGTATGGAGGCTACCAAAGCCCAGAGCTCTGGAAGCCCAGACTATTTATTGGTGATCAAGCAAAGAAACAGTTGTTGAGAATGTGGGGGTGAAAGAGCAAGCACATGATTTATCTACAGCTGTGATGGTTTAGCATTTCCTTTGAGACCTATGGAACATGTTCTGTTACTTGAGATAATAGGGAGCATGTTCATCTAGTTTAAGCTAGAAGCAAGGAGCCGGCAAGTCTAGACTCATTCCAGAGGCCATGAGGGGTTTTATGCCCTGAGCCCTGGACATTATGTTAGACATGCAAGCCCTGCCTCGTCCTTTTTTCCCAAAACTCAGCTTTTTTCCAATATGCTCCCCTTCTCTTTTTTTGTAAAACTGCCACAGCTGTCATTATTACTAGCATAAAATGTGGCCTCTTTTTGTTTTTAAATTAATTGAGCAAGGCAATTGCAGACTATGCAGCCCTTAATTGCAGGTTGGTGATACAGCTTCATTTTTCTTTGTCCTTATTCAAAATGGAGTCCCTCTGGTTTGAATGCTTCCCACTTCCCACATATCTCCCCTTTCCCTTTTACAAGAGGACCCTTAATCCTAGGGGTTGCAGAAGGATGAAGGTCCATCTTCTGTAACTTCATGCTGAATAGGGGTGATGATACTCCTGGCCTAACTAATTAGGGTCTCTTGTATTCAGGATAGAGAGGAGCTCAGTCAGAAAGTTTTGGTCTGTTAAGCATCTATAGGTAAAACCCTGGTGCTCCAACAGTTTCTCAGATTCCTCTGCAGTTTTCTTGATCTGTCCCCATGTTATGGCAGTTGCACCCACATGGTTCATTCATCTCCTGCAAAAACACAAGCATACCCTCAACCCCACGTTAGTAAATCTAGTGAAACAGAAGCAAAAACTTTTTGTGGTTGTAGCTGGCAGGCATGCCATTGCTGAAGCATTTGTTAACTCAGCTTCTGCCTCTTTGGTTACTTACCATGAGGTAAAACTTTCCATTAATAATGAGAAACAGGACCCTTCTAACAGAAGGCACAGAGAAAGTAAATCGAGGCTTCTCAAACCTTCAACTTACACTGTACAGATGGGTCCACTAGATGCTGTGGCTCATGATAGATCTTCAGCTGTTTGGTGGGCACCCACACAGGCACCAGATTGTCACCTGGAGAGACGCAAGCAAATCCTCTTCCCTATATAATTATCTTTCCTTTTCCCAACTCTTTGTATGTACATCCCTCCACCATATATCTTGTCCAGCCTTTTCATTTTCCTTTTGTCCTATCAGGTGTTGTTCTGCTGCAGCTATGGGTTGATTTTTTGCAAATTTAAAATATTTAATGTTAATAAAGCTAGATCAATTGCATATGTGGTGTTTTATATTCTGGCTTTCCTCCTTTTTGCTTTTGTATTTGGGTTTTTAAAGTATGATTATCTATTTCCACTATTGCCTGTCCTTGTGAGTTATATGGGATACCCGTAGTATGGGTAATATTCCACTGTTGAAAAAATGTAGCCATGGCTTTACTACAGTATTTGGGCCTTTATCAGTTTGATTTTTTCTAGGATTCCCATAACTGAAAAGCAAGATAAAAGATGTCTTTTAACATGAGCTGTAGCCTCCTCTGCTTGACATGTGGCCCAGATAAAATGTGAATAGGTATCTACTGAAACGTGAACAAAGGACAGTTTTCCAAAAGCAGGAATATGTGTTATATCCATCTGCCAGATGCAATTTGGAGATAAACCTCTAGGTTAACTCCTGTTCCTTGATGTGGCAGATGCAGGACTTGGCAGGCATAACAGTTTTGCACAATTTCTTTAGCTTGTTTCCATGATAAACCATATCTTTTTCTAAGGCCTGTGGCATTAAGATGAGTTAAAGAATGGAATGTTTGTGCATCAGCAAAGATCGCAGACACCAATGCATCTGCCCTTTCATTAAATTTAGTTAAATGGCCAGGGAGGTTAGTATGTGCTTTCATATGAATGATATAGGAAGGTGAATGCCTTTGTTGTACTGCCTGTTGTAAAGAATGAAATAAAAGATTAAGTTGTTCATCAGTCACATTTCGAATTAAGGCACATTCACTATTTTGCATGGGTTGCACTACATAGGATGAATCAGAAAAAATGTTTACTGGCTGTTGAAAAGTTTTTAACACTGTTATCACAGTCATAAGTTCAGCCCTTTGAGCAGAAGCAAAATCAGTTTGCAAAACTTGTTGTTGAGGTCCTGCAAATGAGGCTTTCCCATTACTAGATCCATCAGTAAAAACAGTAATGGCTCCTTCAATAGGGGCTTTTTGAGTAACAGAAGGCAATATCCAGGATGTTAATTTTAGAAACTGGAAGATTTTAGACTTAGGATAATGATTATCAAGAATGCCAACAAACCGACCAAATTAACCTGCCATTCTTGGGAATTAATATAGGCTTGTTGAATTTGTTGTTTAGTCAATGGAACTATAATTGATTTGGATCATATCCCATTAACTTTGTTGTGCACAGCCTCGCTTGTCCTACTTGCATGGTAATTTGATCTAAGTACAGAGTGTTTTGGTTGTATTGTGAGGTAGAAAAAGCCACTCCACCAGATCATCCTGTTGAACTATAACTCCTGTAGGCAAATGCTTAGTAGGAAAAACTAAAAACTGTAATGACCGTATCAGATGAGTTTGCTCTACTTGTGCTTGCTGAATTTTTTTCTCAGTTAATTGAAGTTCCTCCAATGCTTCTTTGAACAGGGAGCTGTTAAGGTTAGAATCACCTCATAAACTAGAAAAGAGGTGAGACATAGCATAGGTACGAATGCCTAAAGTTGGAATAATCCAATTAATGTCTCCTAACAATTTTTGAAAATCATTTAAGGTTTTTATATTATCTCTTTGAATTTGAACCTTTTGAGGTTTAATAGCACTTTGTTCTACCTTCATTCCTAAATATTGAAAGGGAGTAGAAGTTTGGATTTTATCAGGGGCTATAACCTGCTGCATTTACAGCCTTTTCTAACTGTTTGTAGCACAACATCAGTTCTTCCCTAGTTTCAGCTGCACACAGTATATCATCCATGTAATGGATAATATAACATTTTTTAAACTGTTCTCTAACTGGTTTAATAGCTTTCCCGACATGAGTTTGATAAATAGTCGAGTTATGTAGCATGCTTTGTGATAGTACTTTCCAATGATATCTGTTCTTTATTATTAATGGTGGGAACAGTAAAAGCAAATTTTTCATAATCTTGGGCATCTAAAGGAATGGTAAAAAAGCAGTCCTTTAGACCTATCACTATAAGAGGCCAGTATTTTGGAATCATTGTTGGGGAGGGCAGCCTTGGTTGTAGCTCACCCATGGGTTGAATTCCAGCATTAACAGCCCTCAAATCTGTAACCATTCTCCATTTACCAGAGTTTTTCTTAATGACAAATACATGAAAATTCCAAGGGGAGAGAGTAGGCTCTATATGACCCTTTTGCAATTGTTTCTGCACAAGTTCTTTTAAAGCCTCCAGTTTTCAGTTTCTGCACCAGTTCTTTCAAAGCCTCTTGTTTCAGTGGCCATTGTTCCACCCAAACTGGTTTGGCAGTTAGCCAAACAAGAAGAATGGGAACCGGAGGCTCAGCAATGGCTGCCCCCAAAAATGACACCCTAATCTAGTCCGATCTGTTTGTCCCTTTAATTCTAAAGGTTCTGATTGGCCATTTTTATTTTTTCCTAGTCCTTCTCCCAGGCGATATTCCATGTTTTTCATTATTTGTCTACCATTATTACTATATTGATCCATAGGAATAGATATTTCAGCATCCCATTGTTGCAATAAGTCCCTACTCCATAAATTGACAGGAATAGGTGTAGTAACAGGCTGAATTCTCCCTTCCTGGCCATCTGGCACTTGACATGGTAAAATCAAGGAATTTTGAAAAATCTCTGGGGCTGTTCCAATGCAAATGATACCCATGGAAGCCTTTCGTTAGGGACAGTGTCAGGGCCATTGATTTAGAGCAATAATAGAGACATCAGCTCCAGTATCTACTAGTCCTTCAAAATCCTTTCCCTCAATAGTTATGGTGCAAACAGGTCTTTTGTCAGATACTTGATTAACCCAATATACAGCCTTTCCTGCTGGATTAGTACTACCAAAGCCTCCTGTTCTTTTCACTGTGCTGCTTCCTAGTTTTATGTAAGGTAACAGCAACAACTGAGCAATTCTTTCTCCTGGGGAGGCAGACCACGGAGTCAAGGAATTAACAGTTAGTTGAATTTCTCCAGTATAATCAGAGTCAATTATTCCCATGCACTGTAACACTTTTATGCACTGTAACAGCTTTTAAATTTAGACTAGACCTTCTAAGTAATAGACCGACTGTTCCTGAGGGTGACGGTTCCCTAACTCCCACGGGGACCTTCTTTGGTGGTTCCCCAGGAAGTAAGGAGGTGGGAATTGTGCTGCAAAGGTCTATGGCAACACTGCCTGCTGTGGTGGGGGACAATTGTACGTTTGTAAGGGCACTGGCTGTGCTGGGTATGCCTTGGTTTGTTGAGGGGCCTGAGGCGATTTGCCCACTGATTTGCCCAGCGATTGCCTTTTTCACAATGGGAGCATACACTGGGGCTTTCTGTTGATTGATGGTAGTAGTTCTTGCCTTTTGATTTCCTTTTCTACATTCATTTATTGTGTTTTCAAATTGCCCACAATTGAAGCAAGAGCCTGAGGAATGGGGCATATTTTTTCAGACTCTTAATTCAGCCATAGCCTGAGCTATACGAGTAGCCTTATGTAAGTTACCTCCAATGCCATCTCAAGCCTTAATATATTCAGCTAAATGAGACTTCTCTCACAGGGGTTTAATAGCAATTTGACATTCTGCATTAGCATTATCGTATACAGGAAGCTGTATTACAACATCCTGAGCTGTTTTATCAGTTATGGCTTTATACACAGCCTCTCTGAACTGAACAATAAAATCAATATATGTTTCTTTAGGTCCTAGTTGGACAGGACTGAAAGAAGGATATTTTTCCCCTCTAACATTTATCCTTCCCCATGCCTGTAAGCACACAAAGTGCAGCTGAACAATGGCAACATCCTCCATTACTGCTTGATTTTCGGTCCCAATTAGGGCCTACTCCCATGAACTGTTCAAAGGAAACAGGCACAGGTGGCTGTGCTTATGTGTTTTCCCTTGCCTGAGTTTGAGCTTCATCAGCCCACCAGGTTTTAAACTGCAAGTACTGAGATGGAGTGAGAACAGATTTTGTCAAAGTATCCCAATCGTATGGTATTAAACTATTTTCAAGAGCCATATTTTAAAAAAATTTTGCACAAAAGGAGAGTTTGGCTCATATTGACTAATGGCTTGCTTGAATTCCTTGAACAACTTAGATAGAAAGGTAGCTCTATTAGCTGTATTCTGTCCTCCTTGCTGGATTATAGTAATGGGAAATTGCCAATCTTCAAGGTCTCCGTTGGCTCTAGCTTTTTGAATAGAATTTTGTATAGCACCACCAATTGCTCCAGTTTTAATGTTGCAACTACAGGAGCAGTAAGTTTTTCAGCTAATTCATTTTCTCGCCCATTAAGGGGAAAGAGAGGAGGTGGTCATTCACTTAATTCAGCAAGTGGAGCTGACGGGCTAGTAAAACATACGTTTTTAAGTTTCCCTTTCTTTTCTTTAATTTTCTCCAATTTCTGTTCTTCACATTCAGAATCTGAAGTTAGTTCTTTACACTTGTCCTCCTCTTCCTCATCTCAGTCTACCTCATCATCTGTTTGAAATGGCTCAAGAGCTGCCTTTATTAGTACCCACATTGACCAAACAGAAACTGGAATTTTTGCTCCATCTTTATATGCCTTTTGAAAATCTCTGCCAATTCTCTCCCATTCATCCAACTCTGTAGTCCCTTGTTCTGGGAACCATGGGCAAAACTGCTTTACTGTACTAAAGAGTGATAACAAATTCTGAGTATTAACTTTCACTCCCCCTCTTTGTAATAAATGCCTTAAGAAATTTGAATAAGTAGAACGTTTGCTTTCACTTTGTCTGATTGTTACCCTGGTTCTTCCGAGCATTCAGCTTTCCCACTGAGCTTCCTTTAATCATCCTCTGGTGTCCTTTGACGATGTGTCCTCTGCTTTTACATGCTGTAGGCTTCCTTCAGTGGGGTCTTTGTCGCCCCATGTTGGGTGCCAGGAATGTTTGGGTGATCAGACCCAACACCAGGTTGTGGGGTCAATGAAGTCTGGCAGAGTCAAAGGAATGAGAAAAGACAGTTTGAGAGAAAGTGGGTCGAGGGGGCCAATGTGAGTGTGGAGGTTGTGAAGGCCCCAAGCTCTGGAAGCCCAGACTATTGGTGATCAAACAAAGAAACAGGTGGTGAGAATGTGGGGGTGAAAGGGCAAGCACATGATCTACAGGTGTGATGGTTTAGCATTTCTTTTGCAGCATATGGAATATAACATGTTCTGCTACGTGAGATAATGGGCAGCATGTTCTTCTAGTTTAAACTAGAAGCAATGAGCCAGCAAGTCTAGACTCATTCCAGAGGCCACGAGGGGTTTTATGCCCTGAGCCCTGGACATTATGTCAGACATGCAAGCCCTGCCTCAGCTTTTTTCCCAACACTCAACTTTTTCCCAGCAATGTACAACAAAGCCAAAGTCAAAGACTATGAGCTGGAGCAAGACGGACGCCCACTGTAACCACTCTTATTCAACATAGTACTGGAATTCCTACTCATAGCAATCAGGCAAGATAAAACAATAAAAGGTGGCCAAGTGCAGTGGCTCACAACTGTAATCCAAGCCCTTTGGGAGGCTGAGGTGGGTGGATCACCTGAGTTTGGGAGTTCGAGACCAGCCTGGAAAACATGGTGAAACCATGCCTTTACTAAAAATATAAAAATTAGCTGGGCATGATGGCAGGCACCTGTAATCCCAGCTACTCAAGAGGCTGAGGCAGGAGAATTGCTTGAATCTAGGAGGTGGAGGTTGCAGTTAGCTGAAATTATACCATTGCACTCCAGCCTGGCAACAAGAGCAAGACTCTGTCAAAGAAAAGAAAAGAAAAAAAGGGCATCCAAATTGGAAAAGAGGAAGTCAAATTATCTCTGTTCTCTGATAATATGATTTTATACGTAAGAAAACCCCAAAGACCACTCCATAAGACTCCTAGATTTGATAAATAAATTTAGTAGAATTTCAGGATACAAAATCAACATAAAAAATTAGTAGCAGTTCTATACAACCCTTCATGCATAACTCAATTCCTTTCACAATAGCTATAAAAATATTGCTAAGAATACATATAACCAAGAAGTTAAAATATCTCTGCAAGGAGAATTACAAACACTGATGAAAGAAATCATAGATAACAGAAGCAAATGGAAAAATATTCCATGTTCATGGACTGGAAGAATCAATATCTTTAAAATCACCATACTTCCCAAAGCAGTGTACAAATTCAATGCAATTTCTATCAAATTATCAATGTCATTTTTCACATGTCTAGAAAAAACAATTCTAAAATGAATAAGGAACAACAACAAAAAAAGCCTGAATAGCCAAAGAATTCCCAAGCAAAAGAACAAAGCTGGAGGCATCACATTACCTGACTTCAAATTACATTGCAAGGCTATAGTAATCGAACACCTTGGTGCTGGTATAAAAATAGACATATAGATCAATTGAACAAAATAAGGAACCCAGAAATAAAGCCACATACCTACAACCAAGTGATCTTTGACAAAGCTGGCAAAAACATACACTAGGGAAAAGAAAGTGTATTAAATAATTTGTGATGGGAAGATACAATAGCCAAATGAATAAGAATGAAACTGGACCCATACATTTTACCACATATAAAAATAGATAAAAGTGGATTAAAAACTTAAATATAAGACCTGAAAATATAAAAATTCTAGAAGAAAACCTAGGAAAAATTCTTCTGGGTGTGGCCTAGGGAAAGAATTTATGATTAAGACCTCAAAAGGAAATGCAATAAAAACTAAAATAGTTTTTTGATACTTGAACCTGTGATATATCTCCATTTATTTTGATTTCTCTCAGTTTTTTCTACAATATGAATAGTGTTCAGTGGACAAGTCCTGCATTTCCCTGTTAAATTTATTGCCATTTGTATCCTTTTGTTATGGCAAGTAATTGTTTTCATAATTTCATTTTGGAATTGTTTATTTTTAGTGAACATAAATACAATTTACATTTGTGTGTTAATCTCATACCCTAAATCCTTGCTGATATTGCTTCTTAGTTTTAACAGTTTTCCATGGTTTTAGAATTCTCTCTTCAAATATATATATATAAAATATAATATATAACATTATATATGTTATATATCTAATATATGTATTAATATATGTATATAATATATGTGTGTATATATGTGTATATTATGTATATAATATATATATTATATATATTCTGTCCATGATGGCACATAGTTGTTTAATTCCTTAAAATTATTTTTTCTTATTACATATTGAAGTATAATCTATATATAGTAAATTGCTCATAGTTTCAGTGTACAATTCTGAATTTTGATAAACGCTAAAAAATAGGTACACATGGCCATACAGAGTGGAAAAACAAACACTGGAGACACCAGAGGGTGGGAGGGCTCTGAAAGTGGAAAGTTTACCTATTGGATGCAATGTTCACTGTTCGGTAATGGGTACACTAAAAGCTCAGACTTCACTATGCAATATATTCATGTACTTGTATCCCCTAAATCTATAATAACAGAAACTTACCTTATGCCTTTTCCAGCTTGTCCTCTTCCCTCTGTCCAAGGTAAATATTTTGATTTTAAACATTATAGATAATTTATGCCTATTATTGAACTAAATGTAACTTGAATAAAAATTTTGTACTCTTGTGTCTGACTTCTCTTGATCAACAACATGTTTTTGAGAGTCATCCATGTTGTTTGAAATATCAGCAAATTATTTTTGTTATTGCTAAGTAGTGTTTCATTGTGTACTTGTTTTCCAGTTGATAGACATTTGTGCTTTTTAGTTTTGGACTAGAACAGAGCTGCTATGTATGAAGATTCATTTATCTTGGGCACAGGTTGATTATCCCTTTTCTAAAGTGTTTGGAACCAAAAGTGTTTCAGATTTTGATTTTTTTCAGATATAGGAAAATTTTCATTATACTTACTGGTTGAGCATACCTAATTTAAAAATCTGAAACCTGAAATAACCCAAATGAGCATTTTCTTTGAATGTCATGTCAATACTCAAAAAGTTTTAGATTTTGGAGCATTTCAGATTTCAGATTTTTGGATAACGGATAAAAATAGATTTATTGAGATATAAGTAATACAAAATAACTTGCACATTTAAAATGCACAATTACTAAGTTTAGACATAGGAATGCACTTGTGAAATCATGACCACAATCAACATAATTAATATATCCATTATTCTCATGTACTGTTGTAATTCCTCTTTCCTGGCTTTTACCTTCCCCCTCATCTTTAGGAAACCACTGATCTGTCTTCCATTACTGTGATTTACAACTGACTCTCCATATTTGTGGATTTTGCATCAGCAGATTTAACCAGTTATGGATAAAAATATTAAAAAAATTAAAAAGTAACAACACAACATGAAAATAATACAAATAAAATACAAAAACTATTTACATAATATTTACATTGTGTTAGGTATTATATAAGTAATCTAGATATGATATATAGTATATGGGAGGATTTGCATAGATTATATGCAAATAGTATGCCATTTTATATAAGGTACTTGAGTATCTGTGAATTTTGATATCTATGGGGGTCCTGGAACCAATCCCCCATGGATACCAAGTCATGACTGCAGTTTCATTTTCTAAAATTTTCTCTTAATGAAATTATAAGACATCTACTCTATTATTTTCTGGCTTCTTCTTTTTTTTTTTTGGCTCAGCATAACTGTTATTAGATTCATTCATGGTGTTATATGTATCAGCAGTTTATTCCTTTTTGTTGCTTAGTGGTATTCCATTGCATAGATATATCACAATTTGTTTACCTGTTCATTTATTGATGGATATTGGGGCTGTTTCCAGTTGTTTCTATTGCAAATTAAGTTGCTATGAACATTTATGTACAAGCCCTTGGATGGAGATATACTTCCATTTCTCTCGTATAAATAACCAGGAATGGATTGTTGGATCATAAAATAGGTACACGTTTAATAGTTTAAGAAACTGCCAAACTGTTTTCCAAAGTGGCTGTACCATTTTGCATTCACAGAAGCAGTGCTTTAGAGTTCCAGTTCTTCCACTTCCTTGTCAGTGCTTGGTATGGTCAGTTGTTTTAATTTTAGACATTCAAAAAAGTATGTATTGGTATCTCACTATGGTTTTAATTTGAATTTCCTAATGATTAATAAAGTTGGATGTCTTTTCATGTGCTATTGGCCATCTATACATCTTCTTTATTAAAATGCCTATTCAAATATTTTGACCATTTAAAAAATTGTTTTGGGTAGCCAAGATAGCCAACTAGAAGCAGGTAGTGTGCATGGTTCCCATGGAGAGGAACAGAAGAGGCAAGTAAATACAACACCTTCAAATGAAACATCCAAGTACTTGCATTGGGATTAATCAAGGAAACAACTTGATTTACAGGGAACAAAGAAAAGAAAGACAGGACAATGGCCCACCTGGGAGCAACATGGAAGCAGGGGACCCTCCCCTACTCAGGGAAGTGGTAAGTGAATGAACGACCCCGGGAAACCATGTTTCTCCCAGAGATCTTTGCAACTCTCAGGTCAGGAGGTCTCCTTGTGAAACCACTCCACTAATCTTCAGTCTGACAGACAGAGCTACGTGGAGTTTCAACAGAGCAGCCACTCAAATATACATGGAGACCCTGGAGCCTTGGATATTTGGGCTTTCCAGGAAACGTAGCTGCAGCTCTAGCAAAGTAGGAGGTTATACTCCTGTACTTACCCCTAGGAAAGAGGATAAATCCAGGGGGCTGAGCAGCAATAGCCTGCAGGTCCCACTTTCATGGCACCTCACAAGATGAAACCCAATGGCTTAGAATTCCAGCTAGCTACCAGCAGCAGCATTGCACCTCCCTAAGAAGGAGCTCCTGGATGGAGGGGTGGGGTGCCATCTTTGCTGTTCAGAAGCCTTAGCGTTCCACCCTTCAGGCTTTGGAGTGTCTGAGCCAAGCTGGGGTGGAAGGGATCCCACAGCATAGCACAACTGCTCTACCAAAATGTGGCCAGACTGCAGCTTTAAGTGGGTGCCTGATCCTATTCTTCCTCACTGGGTGGGACCTCCCAACCAGGGCCTCCAGCTATCGTAGTCTGAGCTCTCCAGATGACAGAGATCTGAAATCCCTTTGAGACAGCACTCCCAGAGGAAGGGGTGGGCCACCATCTTTGCTGGTTTGGGTGACAGAATAGAGATCCCAGAAAAAAGGACAACAGCTATGACCATCTGATCTTTGACAAAGCTGACAAAAACAAAAATTGGGATAAGATTCCCTATTCAATAAATGGTGCTGGGATAACTCGCTAGCCATATGCAGAAGACTGAATCTGGATCCCTTCCTTACATCATATGCAAAAATCAACTCAAGATGGCTTAAAGACTTAAGTGTAAAACCTCAATCTACAAAAACCCTGTAAGACAACCTAGGCCATACCATCCTGGACCTAGGAACAGGCAAAGATTTCATGACAAAGACACCAAAAGCAATTGCAACAAAAGTAAAAATTCACAAGTGGGATCTAATCAAACATAAGAGCTTCTGAATAGCATAAGAAACTGTCAACAGGGTAAACAGACAACCAACAGAATGGGAAGAAATACTTGTAAACTGTGCATCTGACAAAGGTCTAATACCCTGCAACTATAAGGAACTTAAACAAATTTACAAGACAAAAACAAACAACCCCATTAAAAAGTAGGCAAAGGACATGAACAGAGACATCTCAGAAGACATACATGTGGCCAACAAGCATATGTAAAAAAGCTCAATATCACTGATCATTAGAGAAATGCAAATGAAAACCATAATGAGATAC
Organism: Theropithecus gelada; assembly: GCF_003255815.1. Classification (NCBI taxonomy): domain Eukaryota; kingdom Metazoa; phylum Chordata; class Mammalia; order Primates; family Cercopithecidae; genus Theropithecus; species Theropithecus gelada. The sequence goes on along the minus strand of NC_037672.1, from coordinate 104,870,153 downwards.
TGTCTCACACCAGTCAGAATGGCTATTATTAAAAAGTCAAAAATAACAGAGGTTGTGGAGAAAAGGAAACCCTTATACACTGTTGATGGGAGTGCAAATGAGTTCAACAGATTCCTCAAGGAGCTAAAAGCAGAACTACCATTCATCCCAGTAATCCCATTACTGGATATATACCCGGAAGAATATAAAGCATTCTACCATAAAGACACATGCATGCAAATGTTCATTGCAGCACTATTCACAATAGCAAGGACATGGAATCAAGCTAAATGCCCCTCAATGATAGACTGGATAAAGAAAATATGGTACATACACATCGTGGAATATCATGCAGCCATAAAAAAGAATGAGATCATGTCTTTTGCAGGAACATGGATGGAGTTGTAGGCTATCATCCTTAGCAAACTTATGTAGGAACACATAACCAAAAACCATACATTCTCACTTATAATGAGAACTAAAGAGCTAAGTGATTAGAACTTATGAACACGAAGAAGGGAACAACAGACACTGGGGGCTACCTGAGGGTGGAGGTGGAGAACAGAGGGAGAAGAACAGAAAAGATAACTATTGGATACTCAGCTTAAAACCTGGGTAATGTAATAATAGGTACAATGAATCCCCATGACACATGTTTATCTATGCAACAAACCTTCACATGGACCCCCAAACCTAAAATAAAAATTTAAAAACTGTATTTATTGTTGAGTTTTGAGAATTCTTCACATATTTTGTATACAAATCTTTTATAAAACATGTAATTTGCAAATATTTTCTTGTAGTCTGTTGCGTGTCTTTTCATTCTTTAACAATTTCCCTCCAAAGAGCAGAAGTTCTCAATTTTGAGAAACGACTTAACAAGTTTTATTTTATAGATCACAATTTTGGCATTGTATTTATGAAATCTTGCTAATGCAACGTCAAAAGATTTTCTTCTACAAATTTTATAGCTTTGGTTTTACAGTTAGTTTTATGATTTATTTTGGGTAAAAATTTTAAAGATTTTTTTGTGAGTGGTTGTTTCAGCACTATTTATTAAAAATGTTATCTTTCTACAGAATTGCCTTTATGTCTTTGTCAAAAATCACTTGACCACGTATGTGTGGATAAAATTATGCACTTCATTCTATTTAATTAGGGTATTTTGCTATATTTATGCCCCTATTACACTGTTTGGTTATAGTAGCTTAATACTAAATTTTGAAATCAGATACTATAAATCTACAACCTGGATTTTTATTTTTGGAAACTGTTTTAAAATTGTTTTACCTACTTTAGGTTCTATGTATTGGAATAAGAATTTAGAATTAGTTTCTTCAAAAAGCCCACAGGGAATTTTTCTTTTGTATTTATTTTATGATTTTTCCTGTAGATTTTTCTTTTTATATTATTTTTTATGACTGTTTTTTATCTGGTTCTCCTTTGCAAAACTCTTCCTTTGTAATCACTGAGTCCATTCCATTTCCCTCCTTTTACTATTTTCTTGGGCATAGGACTGCATTTTAATCTCTTTCATCTTTTCCTTAGCTGAGCTCCAATCTCCTTTAATCCAACCCTTTATTTTATTCTTTTGCCATTATTCGGTATAAAGAACAAAAATGTAAGACTACATGAATTTCCCAGAGGATGATATTTTGAGAACAGGAATCTAGGATGGGCTTATAACTTAGAGGCACTTTCCTTTAAGGCAGTTCTTGAATTCTCAAGAGAACTGTGGATAGTACTCATTTATTCTTTAGACTACATTACCTCAAAAACCATCCTGGGAAAAAACAGAAGATAAATAATAAATAAAGTATCCTTCCAGTACCAGTCTTTCATATACCAGGTGTGGTTTAAGGAACTTCTGGTAATCCTGGATATGGGGCATTAAGGCAGATCTGTTATCTATTATTAGGGCCTGGATATAGGAAGCCCATTTTTGGATGGTTTCTTCCCCCTGGGTATCTTGAACTGGGTGTTAAAGAGTGGAACATATGTTTTAGATGTAGAAATTCATGAATAAAATGGCCTTTGGGTAAGCCTAGGTATTTTAAACATCTGGTCCTCAAATGCAGAAATCAACTTTGTATTTTCTTGATGTAAGAACCATCACGTTGCAGTTAGGCGGAAATTCCAGGGCCATAGGACAAGCATTTTAACTGATCTCATTGTCTTTATTCTGTTCTCAATACTACCATGTATTAATATTTTTATTTTCTGATAACATAGGATTATTTATCTCTAATTTTGAAAGATTAGTCTTTAACATTCTATTTCCTTCAGAATAATGTTGAATTCTCATCATGTGGCATTAAAGCCTTTTACCACTTGTTTTCTTTCAACTTCATCATCCTGTACATCTTCTACAGCTCTCTATTGTAGGCAATGTGGCTATATGTATTTTCTTATCTCTCTTTGCTTCTTCAATTTCCTCTGCTTAGAATATCTTTTTTTTTTTTTTTTTTTGCTTGTGAATTTTTTTGTATCTTTCAATACTCAGCTCAGCCTCTGGGAATTCTAGCCACAAGTTTCCTACAATGCACAATTTCCACTTCTCTGGTTGTTCTTCTGAAAGTATAATAGCTAGAATTTACTGTACACTTATGAAAAGTTGGGTACTATTATTAATGCCATCACTTTATGGTTAACAGGCACACAACTGGTAAGTGACAGGATTCAATTGTAAGGTTTCTTACTCCGACACTAATACTTACATAATCTGTGACTCAAGCACTTCTTGTGCCTCTTATTATGACACTTACAACTAAATGTATTGCATTTTACTTTAAAACATGTTTGCTTTGAGAGTAGATTTTTTTTTTTTCTCTTCCATCAACTGTTTCACAATGCCTTGCAGAGTGCCTTTTATCACAGCTATTTGGTAAATACAAAATATGTATGGTAAATTCTTTCTGGTTACACCAGACATGCATTCAGACTAGTCTAAACAAAAGGAGAAATCTGTCATAAGAAAATCAAGAAATTAAAGGGCCATAAATGAGAAACTGAAAGGCATCAGAAAATAAGGCAACCAAGCCTTCAGATTCTTTCTGGAGTTACATGCTTTCTTGTTTCTCTTTTTAAACACTCCCTCTCTTCCTCTCTTGCTTCCTCTATGACAGAAAATGGCTGCTCCAGCCATGCAGTGACATTGTCTGTGCTCCACTGCCGATAATTGACTCACTGACATTCCATGTTGTCAATTTCAGTTAATAAAAGAGGAAATCTGAATAGGGCATGTGCCCATCTTTGGTCTAGGCACCTTTAGCCAGAGGACAATTACAGCACTACCAAAATGTCCTCATAGTTCTAGAGGCAGTTCTCAGAGAAGGGCAGACCTAGGTCAAGAAGATACTTCTAAAATAGTATTAAGATAAATTAATGGTCCTATCTTGATAAATTCATGATTTATTTGTTCTTTATTATGTGTGATTTTGGTAAGAATATTCTATTTTGTTGCTTTATAAGTGAAATAGTGAAAAACAAAAGATGAGTTTGAAAATTTTAATTCCAAGGTCTTGCTTGCTCCTTAAATCTCATGGAGAAGCACATAGCAAAAGGAAGAGGTACCCTTATTTTAAGGAGAAATAACTGTCCATGTTGCATATATGTTTGAAAATACTTTGTACCCAGTGGCTGGAATTTTTTAAATTTTAATTATATATTGTGATATATGCTCTTGGTGTTTAGTTAGTGACCAGGTACCATGCCATGCCATATTGATATTTAAGAAGTCTCTAATTTTCCAAAGAGCAAATAATCCCTTGGAAAAATCCATTTGGATGTGAGAGGACATAAATCCTTCTCGATGCATCTTTCAAGGTTTTATCAAAAGCTATGTACAATTTTACTGTCGCTGACAAGCAGTGAAAAGAAGTTGTTTTTCTCACTGCTTACCTCCTCGGTAAGCCTGGTGGTTCTTCATACAGAGGATTTTACCCCCCACTTGAGTGAAGTGTCAGATAGTTTTCATCATTTCAGTATAAACATCAGCCAGATCTATCATTGCACAGTGAGCCATGCCAAAGGGAAGGATGTCCAGGAGTGGACCACAAATTGCCTCCCAAGACTTCATATCATTGCTTATTAATTGAGTGTTGACAGTGTGTTCACCTCTCTTTTACGTGAGGGAGAAGAAACAGATCCACTTTCTGAGTTCAAGGTCTGAGTCAGTCAGGCAGCGCAGGGGAGGTTGAAATGTTCTGCTGGTTACATCTTAGGGTATAAGTTGCTTTACTTTCAAGATACAGTTTCTTCTTATGCAACCATTAATGGAGAAACTGTGATTTCATAACATTAAAAAGGCATGAAATTTAGAAAAGTTTTGAGAGATGAAAAGGAGTTTCCTAGCCTAACAACAACAACAAAAACAACAACAGAACAAAACAAAACCTCTAATCCTTTCCATTTCCTTTTGTGATCCAAATCTCTGTTTTCACCCTCAGAGTGGTTAACTAAAGCAATTGGCTTTTTTATGTGTAGAAAAGAGTGAGTCTCAGAAATGAACCCAAATTCATTTTACTTCCATGGAGATTTGTGGTTTTTCAATATTAGTACAAATTCCTTGTCTATATGATAAGAGTTGAGAAAGAGTGAAAGTCAAACTGAGTCATCATAACATAACCATGCCTTGCAAATGCCAATTATTCTAATTGGATTACTTCCCCTGTTAACAAGTCCCTTTGCTGCTTTAGACAACTATGGAGGGAATTCCCCACAAATTCTTCCAATCTCATATGACCCAGATATTACCTATATAAGAATAAAAATGTGAACAAATCTCAAAAACCTTGACACCACTTTAAATTGTTAGATTTCCCTGGAGCTGGATAGCTTAAGAATATATTACCTTCAAGTCAGTGGTGACTGATGAATTCAATAACAGGATTTGAATTTTGATAGAAACTGCTTCTCAGAACAAGTATTCATGAATCACAGAAGAGAGCTAATTGCACCTACATGTTATTCTGAATCCATGAAGATGGACATGCATTCGTTTTATTATATGGAGGGAAGAAGAAGGAAGATAGAATTATGGTATAGGAAATGAGAGTCAAAGTGGAACAAAATTGTTTATTGGCAGATACAGTGGGGTAAGGGTTACAGAAACTATGAATTTTGAGTTTCTAGGATGAAGAGAATGCTTTTGACCATCAGGTAATATCACATTGCTTCCAAATACTTTCTTTATGGTAAGATTTTTTTTTCTTATCTGTTGGTGTAGAAGCTAAAGATATAATTTCTTTTGCAAACCAACTGTGAATCTTGTACAGTAAATCATGATTCATAAGTGATTTTGGCTGTGACTGATTTCTTCTATAGAAACACAATTTTGGCTGAGGTTTTCTTCTTTTTGGCTGAATATTATATATTTCTTGTGTCCCTATCATGTGCTGGACTGGAACTTGGAACTACAGTGTATGTTCGTTTGATGATTGTGTTTTCGACACTCCTGATTGCACTCCTAATAGAAGGTAAATTTAATTCATGGGTTTTAAATATCACACCCTACTGTAATTCTAACATAAGATCAACCTATTTCAAGCCATTTTCTTGATCTTCTCTACTACAAAAATATTCTGGCCAGCAGAACCATTGTGGGATTTGAGCTATGGCTTGTTGTAAGTTGACTAGTATGAATGTCAATCCAAAGGCCACTCACTGTAGCAGAGCAGCCCTTGGGACTCGGAGCACTTTGGATTCTTCCTCCAAAAGCATCTATAATGAACAGAGTTATTTTGAAAGTATTCCCTGCAGTTCATGTCTTAATTCACTCATCTGGGAATAGGAAAGCAGATCCCTCTCAATACACCACTAACTTGGATTTCTATGGTATTATGCACAATCCTCTCATTTATTTTTACAGTGATAGAGTAGTTTCTGAGCCAAGTTCTGCAGGCGTTCTGGGGAGAAGAAATAGGTTTTAGGTGGCTCCAAATTCTTTGACAACTGACATTTTTTGTTTTCTTGGTCTTCAGAAAGAAAAACACACATGGTGAGCTGCACACCTTAGAGCAGAAGGATGCAATTCTTGGCTTCTTGGCTCATTTTGGCAAAAATATGCTTTTCTGATTTAAAAAGGTTTGTTTGTACCACTTTTCTTTAAATTTTGTTGTCTGTGTTCTGAGAATTGCTTTTTTGGCTTTTTCTTAACTTGCTTTATTACTTTGAATCAGAAAAGTAGAAAAGTAAAATTAAACTATATAGGAGAGATAGATTATAAGATCTAGTTACATTAATCATGAAAATGGTATCTGTCATCTTCTTTAGCATTTGCTTAGCACGTTCACAGAAGTGACTGCTTCTTATTAACACTCTCTTTTCCTGGAGGAGATAATTTATTGAAAAGGGATTCTGATTGATGAAGCTTTTGGTAATGCTCAGGTATACATGCAATAAATTATTATATGGAAATAAGGTAAGTAAATTCATGGCTGATTTTTGTTTAAGAAAATTCTTGTTATATAAACAAGAAACTCCAGTAATCTAGCACTTTGAAATTTACTCATAATCTTTCCCCAATTCCCCTCCATTATTGTTTTGAATTGTTAACTATGACCTCAGTACTTACTGTGCAGTAGAGATAAATTGATGATAAGGCACATTTTAGGTTCAGCAAAATACTTATTGATTATATAGTTATTAAAGAAAGTGAAAATGATGGTAAGAAACAATTCTGGAAACTTTAATGGATAAATATTGGTAAGCAAGAGAACTTTATTATGTGAAATTCCTTTCCTCTTAATGAAATCCCATTAAGTGATTTTAACTGGAACTATAATGACTTCACAATATTAGCTCCCACAAGTTATTTTCAATGTAGAAAACATCATAAATATTTCTATTCAGTATTGAGCTGAGCTAGAAGCATGTAAATGTGTTTGCAGCATCCAGGAATAATGTAAAGAGTAGGAGGGAGTTTATTATTCTGTAGTAGAGTCGAAAACAGCAAGAATAAAGGTTAGATTTGTTTCCTAGGAGTAATCAACTCTGGAGGAAATTTTACTCCTATAAAATTCTAGATTATTCTAGAATTTTGGTATAGAAATCTCCAAACACTAGGTTTGAAGGAGATTCAAAATTAGTTAACAGTAGATATTCAAAGTAATGATGGTAATAATGATACAAGTAAAATTTTATTCCTTTGAGACAATGATATTTTTGCAGAATTAGTGGACTCATCTGAGGCAGTCCTCACATAAAACAATAAACTTGTTGACGTAGTTAAATTGTATATAGGGGATTATATTCGAGAGGTTTTGACATAGTGAACTTTATCAGAGTAACAGCCTCTTAGGAATCACAATTCAACACTGCCAGTTTGTCCTGGGAACCCAGGATAATTGAACAAGAACTGAAAGCTATTACTACATTCTCCTGCCTCATCTACCAAAGTTCTGGCAGGTGTTAGAAAACTGGTTGTAGAAATGAATGAAGGAAACTGTGGCTCTAAAACAAGAGAGTCTGAAAGAACACATGGATCTCTCCCTACTTCCAAAAATGATTAGCTTCCTGAGGCAGACCACCTGCATCACTATGAACATAATTCATAATTTTCATTTCCAGTAGGTGCATGTGCCAACTTAACATTGAGTTAAAAGGTGTAAAATTCTGTTACACATAAATGACCCATCTAAATACAGGTGATTCCCAACTTGTGATGGTTTGACTTCATAAGTCAAATGTTTAGACTTTACAAGGGGTTTATCAAGATGTAATCCCATCATAAATTGAGGGACATCTGGACTTACGATGGTTTGATATGATTTTTCAACTTTTTGATGGATTTATTGGGTATTAAATGTGTTCTCAGCTTACAATATCTTCTATTTATTATGAGTTTATTGGGATATAACCCCATCATAAGTTGAGAAGCATCTGTGTTCTCCTACAGAATATAGCTATATATATATATACACACACACACACACACACACACACACAATCTTGCAATCTGAAACCCTAAATATCAACAAGAGAGTGAGTTACTCTAATAATTTTGGTTAGGTTGTGCTGGTGCCTGGGGGAAAAAGGACTCAGAGAACACATTGAGGTATCATGTTTCTGGTTTTTATGAGATCTCTTTCTCTCTCTCTTTTTTTTTTTTTTTTTTTTTTACCTGTCTTAATACCTTTTCTTAAACTTGGTAACAATCAAATTTTGAAAAGCACAGGTCGTAGGAGGAATTCCCATGGAATTCTGCTCCCTTTCCTTATTCCTTAAACTCGTTGCAAGGGACCCTGATTGTTGGTCAGGTATAGGTTACATTTGGTTTATCAAGTGGTTTTAGCATGCTAAAAACATAAAGTGAAAGGAGAACACAGAATTTCATAAAAATGGCACCCAATAGAATTCTGCAACAGAAAAATGTCACAGAGTGAGTTAGCAAAGTGAATTACACTTCTCATTCCGATGTCTGGAGACACTGTGGTTCTACCATTTGGGAAGGAGAAGCCCTTAATTGATGTTCAGTCATTCTTGGCTTGGCAGATCATAGGGAATCTCAATATGCTCAATATTGAATCTCAATAGGCTCAAAATCTGAGTTTCGTGCTAATTCAAGATATAATCATTCTTTGGCTTGAGCCCATATAAGAGGAAACCTAAACTGATACTTCATCTTTAAAGCCTTTTTCAAATTTTTAATATGAGGGCTCAGATTGACACTGAATTGATCTCTGGAGGAGACAAAAGAGAAACATTTCTCTGGAAATCCTTTAGCATGGTCTGTCTTTGAAAGGATTTGTGACTATTTGACCTGAAGTGTAAGTAACATTAGCATAACATTAAGTAATAAGCACAACAGTTGCAAGCTGACTGCTTTGTGAGTGTGATATTTAAACAAACCTCAGCCAAAGTCTTGAACAAATTTTTTTCATATGTTTTGGTGGCAAAAAATGAGGAATCAATATGTCTTAGTGACCTCAGAACCAAGAGTTGAGACAGTCAAACTGACAATGTTGAAATGTAATTTCAACAATCACAGTACTTGTAATGATTTGTGCTACCTTTTATGCTTTAAAAATGTTTCAGCTAAAAAAACACACAAAACAAAAAAACAACTGTCATATGTCCAGACAATGGAATATTATTCAGTGCTAAAATGAAATGAGCCATCAAGCATGAAAAGACATGGAAGAAACTTCAAAGTATAGTATTAACAGAAAGAAGCCAATCTGAAAAGGCTGTATTACTGTATGATTCCAACTATATGACATCCTGGAAAAGACAAAACTCTGGAGAGAGTAAAAATATTGGTGGTTGCCAGGGGTTCGAGATGAATAGTGAAAGCACAAAGGACTGGTGAACCTATTCTGTACAACACTACAATGGTGGATCTATGTCATTAGACATTTATCAAAACCCATAGAATGCACAACTCAAGAGTGAACCCTAATGTAAACTATGGCCTTTGGGTTATAATGATGCATCATTATCCTTTGGATGTTTGGCTCATTGACTGTAACAAATGTGTGGTGCCTGATGTCAACAGCAAGAGTGATTGTAATTGTTTGGGGACAGAAAGTATATGGGAGCTCTGTACTTTCTGCTCAATTTTGCTGTAAACCTAAAACTGCTCTAAAAATAGTATACTAATTAAAAAATACTTAATCATTTAATCTTAATTTTAATAATCCTATAAAGTAGTTAAAGCATGTTAGCTTTACTTTTAACAAATAGTCATTGAGTGCCTACTCTCTCCTCTAGGCACTAGGATTGAGGTACCAAGATGTCCTCACCCCATGGAACTTATACAGCTCTGTTGATTTAACTACTAAACAATTTCATTTAAAATTCAAGTCCAGATCTTCACATTTCATACCACAGCTTCCTTGTGACTGAGCCTCACTGGGCAGAGCTGAGTGTGAAGGATGTGAGACAAGATTATAGTTACACGGTCAAGCAAAACATTCCCAATTAAAAATCACCAAAAAAAGGACATCAAGCTATCATGTACTACACCTAGGTAAGGCGGAATCATGATGAGCTATGTAAATACCTCAAAATGTTGTCAAGTATGAAATATTGAAAAATTTTTTAAAAATTGCTTTTGGATATGATGGTACCTTAGACACACTTTTTTTGTACATGATTGTTTTCATAACTATAGAAAACAGTGATTTTTCAGAAGTGATTCTAGTATTTCCATGTCAGATTTGACCAATATGTGGTCATTTATAACTTGGCTGTACAATGAATATTTTTTCTCTAGAAAATATGTCATTTTAAATAGGCTATCTGGAAGAACTTTAAAGGAAATGTGTTGATAGTTAACTCTATTATAACAAACATTACATGTGTTTAAAATCCTTTTGTCAAAATCAGTCTAGATCTCATCAAGATTGTTTTCTATTACAGAAATTCATTTCATCAACATTTTCATGTTGATCCTTTATCATCAAGATATGCCCCTGCTTTGACTAAATTAATATTTTTCAAAACCACAATTTAATTATTTTTGAATCATCCATTAAACAACCCACCTTAAAAATTGGAATTAAGTCCAGATTAATTATAATAAAAAGAATCCTTGGCATTTCTCTGGGGCTCCACCCTAGGATTTTCCAGTTTTATCACATATAAAATAAGCTAAATTCCTGTGCTTATAATTAAGTAACACTGACTTCTAATGTTAGGTGGTAGAAAGAGCATGGCTTTGGAAGCAGATCTACTTGGGTTTGAATCCCAACTCTACATTTGTGTTGCCTTGAGCAAATTGCTCAGTTTCTCTCTACATTCTCTAATTTATCCATGAAATCATAGCAGTAAATACCTTCTGTGTCAGAGGATTATGTGATCCCATCAACATAAAGCACCTACCTTGGAAGAGAACATTCATCAAGACACAGTTTCTTACTTATTACCAAATAGAAGGAAGGATAGAGTTCATATTATTTTGATTTGTTTTGACAATACAGAGGCATTTTTGGTAGTTTTTATTTTAGCTTCTCACTGTAATGGTATTTTTATTGTCTCATGCAGGACTTCCTTTGGGATCCCTGACTTTCTCAAAGTTCTTACAGGATACTCTTGGATTCATATGCTCAGTCTCTGAACTTCATTGAACTTGCATTTCTGCCTCCCAGAGACAATGATTCTCTATAAGAACTTCTAACTATCAGGGAGATAGAGGCTAGGGGGAGAAAAGAATCAAGGAAGTTTAAATGGCAGCCTCCTACCAGATTGCTTTTTTTCTCTTTACTGATGTTAGTCATTATTGCTCTGTGATTTTATTTTCATACCAACTTTTACTTATTGCCTACAACTTGCAGTTCAATAGCAGAATAATTAGTAGGTTTTGGTTATTGTTCTTTTTCATAATCCTGCCTGATATGGGTTGGCTCTGTGTCCCCACCCAAATCTCATCTTGAATTGTACTCCCATAATTCCCACGTGTTGTGGGAGGGACCTGATGTGAGATAATTGAATCATAGGGGCGATTCCTCCGTACTATTCTCTTGGAAGTGAATAAGTCTCACCAGATCTGTTGGTTTTCTCAGGGGTTTCTGCTTTTGTGTCTTTCTCATTCTCTCTTTGCCTGCGGCCATCCATATAAGACGGAACTTGCTCCTCCTTGCCTTCCACCATGATCGTGAGGCTTCCCCAGTCACGTGGAACTGTAAGTCCAATTAAACCTCTTTTGTAAATTGCCCAGTCTCAAGTACATATTTATCAGCAACGTGAAAACGGACTAATACACTGCCCTTCCAGCATCTTGCCAAAGGTGCTTATGATTTCACCATTACAACAGGTATTTTATTACTTGACAAAACTCTTATGCAGTTTTTTGATATTTTCCTCTATATTGCCAATAACTATCTATCTTCCCCTCCCCATAATGTGCTACATTGCATTAATCATTTAGCCTCGAATCAGATATCTCTTTAACAGAGTTTTGAGCTAAATAAATATTCTACTTTTTCATATTAACCAGATTGTATAATACATGGACACATTTCAAATGTTTAGCAGATTTTTTCCATGCAATGGTTTAATTCTTGGTGAGGCTTAGTTAAGCATTCCCTCACAAGTTTTTGTATCTGGTAACAAAAGAGGAAGAAAGAACATTCTAAAAATTGAACTCAAATTCTTGTTGGAGGGTTGAGCTATGACAGAGGACAATTTTTTAAATCAATAGGCATTAGATTTTGTGATTCATATTCATTTTCTTTTCAAATGAAACCAAAAATTGTGTTAGGAATTTAAAAATTTACAAAAAACTGCAGCAGAAAAAGTGCAATATAATATTAATTCATTTTCCCCACCAGTAAGAATGAACCACTGTTGACAATTTTAGTGCATTTGCTTTGCATTTTCATTGGTTTTTAACGAAAAAAATCATGGTATAGGTTTTATGAAACTGATGTGTAACTCATACTACAAATTCAAATAGTGCAGGAAAAGTAAAATTTAAAAAGATTTTTAAAAATTCAACCACTTCTACCACCCAAAACCCAACATCATTAGCATTTCATGAACAACATTACAGACAGCTTTTTGTTCACATAAATATAGAGAAGATAAACAGATATAAATACTTTTATAAAAATGGGATTATGATGTAGATGTTACTTTAAATAAAAGTTTATATATAATTTGAATCAGTTAAACGTAAGAAAATCAAACTGAATTGAAAGATAAATCTTAAAACTTTATGTATATAGATATATATACACACAGTACATATATACATATTTATGTATAAACATATATACAGATATCTACAGTTATATCATAATGTGTATATCTCCATCACAAGCAATATTCTTCCTAAAAGATTCTGCTAAAATATGTAAGGAAAACAGGTAAACAAAACAGAAAGAATATGAAGAATTTGAAGTCTTTGTGTTTTTAAAATTTTCTAACTATAGTGTTTGGTTCAATTTTAGACAGTAGCAGTTGGTTCTCTTCAGTAAAAGGGTTGGTCATAAGCCAATATCATGGTGAAAATCCGTAGTTTTTCTTCATTGTCCAGGCAATCAAGACCCATTTGTTTCAATGATCATACTTCTCCTAGTATTTTAAAAATTAATTCCGTATTTTAAATTACTATCAGGGCATCGTTATTCCTGAGTTCTTTATTTTGATTTTTTTTTGAGTGGATATATTTGTCAAGTAGTTTTTTGAAAGGCTCATGGATTGTGTATTCTCCATCTATTTTTATATTTTTACAATGAGATAATAACATAAATTCTAGATCACGAAAGCTTAAAAACAAATAATAAAGCATTAGAATAGCATAGAAAGGAAATTCAAATATAAAATATTGAGGGTAAAAACAAAATGTTTTTGGAATTAAAATATACATTTCAAGGAGCAATGAATTCAAGAGAATGACTGCCTACTTATTGCCTTCATACATAAACACCGTTTTAACTAAGTATAATATTCTTGTGTCAAACTTTCCCTCAGAATTTTATAGCTAGTGCTGTATTGTCTCCTGGCATAGAATATTGCCATGGAAATATTTGAGGCCAACTTGATTTCTTTGCCTTGTAAATGATTTGCTTTAAAGCTTGGATGCTTGCAGAGCATTTTCTTTATTCCATCTTAAAGTCTAAAACCTTAACACACACAATACACACACACGTATATATATATATAAACACACACATATACACATATATACACATACATACCCATACATACCCATACACATATATACATATATATACACACACATAGCAGTATTGTAATTTCTGGAACACATTGCATTTATTTTTCCAATAGAAAATTCAATTTTTTTATTTCAAAACTTTATTAAATCAGTGAAGAATACAAATTTGATTCTGTTTATTGAACTTTTAACTTTGTAAATAATTATCTTTAATTGAATCATCTTTGCTTCTCTCACTTATTAATTGCTTCCCAAATGCTATTATTTCTTTTTCCATGTGCATCTTCCATGATTATCTCAAGCTTTCCCTCTGTAACAATAATTAGCTTTACAGTGGTGACTACTGAATTAATTGCTCTTTGAAATTTATATTTTAATTCTAAAAACATTTTGTGTTTACCCTCAATATTTTATACTTGAATTTCCTTTCTATGGTATTCTAATGCTTTATTATTTGATTTTAAGCTATTATGATCTTGAATGTATGTTATTATCTCACTGTAAAAGTTTTTCTTCTGTTCTTCAGTTATAATTTATTGTAGTCTGCATCTGTGGCCTTTTAATATAATCCCTTTCTGTATTTCTTTAAGTTTCTCTGTTATTTCTTAGGATTTTGATTATGCTTGGGTGGCTTTGTCTATATATTCAATTTGCTGTTGTATAGAATGGGTGACTTCTTGACTTTATTCCAACATTATTGTATTCTCCAAACTACAGGCTATTATGGGAAAGAGGGAAAGCACAAGAGGAGAGGAAGAGAGGGAGGAAATGTTTAGTCTCTTTTAGAACACCTGGGCTCTGTTCTCTTTTCTGAAATGTTTGGAACTTTCAGGTGATTCCTCTTCTGGGAGCAGTAGTAGAATTCTTAATTCTGTAGGAGAAAGTCAAAACTATTTCTTAACTTTCTGTACATTTCATTATTTCTCAGGAAAAGGAACAAGAGAAGGATACACATTTAATGTTCTTCTACCCAGATTTGGAGTATTAATACAAATTCTCATGACTTTATCTTTCAACAATGTGAATTGTGGTAGGTGGTTGGGTTTAATTGCTGAGTCTTTATGCAGCATTTTCTGTTTCTTTTTTTTTGTTTGTTTTTGGTAGTTGGATTTTAAAGATACTGTTATTAGCCTTTGCCTTTGTAGTAGGATGTAGAAAAAGACAGACACAAATTCCTTCCATACATATAGGTGCATCCTTTTCCAATATGTCTTTGCACTCTTCCTATCAAGAAAATGACATCTATTACCCCACCCCTCGAATCTGGGCTTTGCCAGTTGCTTTCCTTAGTCAGTGGGATGTTAGCAAACATGGTGCAAGCAGAGACATGAAAAGCAGTTGAGCAGTGAAGTCTGTTCTTTCTTGATACTCTTGGAATTCTATGGCCACTATGTATAGAAGTCTAGACTGCCCTGTTAGAGGATGAGCAACATGTGGACCAGTTGCCCCAGTATTCAGGGTGACAGCCTGCAAATTGCGAAACATCTGAGTGAAAGGTCCTAGGCTATACAGTCATCAGCAGACCAAAGAGCTAAACACAAACTCTTAAAAGAACCCTAGAAAGAGCAGTCAAACTGGTCCAGATCAGTAGAATGACACAGGTGACCCACAGAATTTGGAGATAAGTAAATGGTTATTATTTTAATGTTTTGAGGGGTTATTTTTTGTGCAGCAAAAGCTAACTGATCCAGTATCTTGTTGTTGTTATTAGATACAGGGAAATACAACTTCTAAAATGGAGATAAACTGCTCAGCCAATTTTGCAATACTTATTTGTTTAAGGTTGTTAATTAGGACATATCTTGATATTAATTACAATATAAATTTAACCAAAATTACTTGTTAGTTAACTAATACTTTGGAATCCACCAAGATAAATTCAGGGACTTCATACATTCAAAATATTGTTCTAGCTATATCTTTATTTTTTTTTAAAGAAAAAGTCCAGGAAATCAAATAGATATTTGATTTACTTTTTTCTAACTAGGATAGTAATCTTGTATAATCTTTAGTAATCTTGTGCTTCCAATTTCATGTGGACAAAAAATATGATTAATTGAATACAACTTCTCTATTGTTTCTATTCTTATCTTTACTCTATTTTGAATTTTATTCAGAAATGAATTAATCATACACCAAAAGAATTTACAATGAATTTATTTTGGCCTGTCAATATGGGAAATCTCAACACATACCTTACAAAGGGACCACAAAAAATAATGGCAAACAAATGCTTAGAAGCAAATAGTTATTGAATGCAGCAGAATGTCACGTTTGTTTTCAGCCTCAAGGGCTTAATATCCTTTTAATGGGCTTTGTTGGAAAAGATCTGAAAGTTTTCATGTCACACAGCCTGGAAGGTTGATAATTTTGGCTCTGTTCCAGCCTGATCTATTCATCTGTAAGACAGCCTGGCTGCAGATACAGTTTTAGTGTTTGGTGTTGGCAGACAAGGTTAAAAGTCTAAGCAGATATCTTCAATATTGATCTAAATGACTCCAAACCCCTAAATTTGGCTATTCATGGATAAATTCTAGGCTCATTTTCATGTTTCAGCCCTACTTCTCAGGTCAAAATTCATACTCTCTCTGGCTTGGAATTTGTACCAAATATTAGAAATAGAAATTTGACTTAGTGAAAAGAGACTCCATCTGAAGTCTTCAACTTATGATTTGGACTTGGCTCCACAACTTTAGATGGCCAACCTCTCATGAGTCTCTTAACAAAATTGAACCTCAATTTTCTTATCTGTAATGTGAGAATTATAGCACAGTATTTCCCATTAGGGATTTTTGTGAATCAAAGGAATCAGTTTGTGTAAGTACTTTATAAATTGTAATGCCATGTATAATAAGACAGTTATTGTATATACAGAATCTCTGAAGAAATAATATTTTGGTTTACTGGATAGCCTTTAATTTTCATCTTTGAATGATCCTTAGGCATTTGTCCCCTTTGTGATAGTTCCAAATCTATGTATCTCTAGCCAAGATGCATTTTCTGTATTTCAGAACTATTTATCCAGCTGATCACAGGTTATCTCTCTTCGTGGATACCACTGAGGCACCTCAAACTCAGCAAGTGAGAAAAGGAGCTTGTCACTCTCTCGCTGAGATTGTTCCTCCTATGTTTATTATATTGGTTAATGACATCACCATATGCCCAGTTTCCCAGGCATCATGCAAGGAGTCATCTTTTTCACCCTATTACTTACATGCCAATACAGGCAAACCTCATTTTTCTGCACTTTGCTTTATTGCATTTTGCAGATACTGCACTTTTTACAAATTGAAGGTTTGTGGCAAGCCTGGTGCAAGCAAGTCTGGAGGTTCCATTTCCCAGTCGCATGTGCTTGCTTGTTTCTATGTAACATTTTGGTAATTCTTGTAATATTTCAAACATTTTCATGATTGTTGTATCTGTCATAGTAATCTGTGATCGGTGATCTTTGGTATTACTTTTATAACTATTTTGAAGTCCCACAAACTGTGCATATAAGATGACAAACTTAATCTATAAACTTTGTAGCCTGACTCCTCCACTAACATGCTGTTCTCCATCTCGCCCCTCTCCTCAGGCCTCTCTTTTCTCTGAAACACAGCAATATTGAAATTAAGCTGATAAATAAACCTACAATGCCCCCTAAATGTTCAAGTGAAAGGAAGAGTCGCACATCTCTCATTTTCAGTCAAAAGCTAGAAATGATTAAGCTTAGTGAGGAAGGCATTCCCAAAGCCAAGATAGGCCAAAGGCTAGGCCTCTTGTACCAAACAGTTAGCCAACTTATGAATGCAAAGGGAAAGTTCTTGAAGGAAATAAAAGTACTAGTCTGGTGAAGACATAAATAATAAGTGAGTGAAACAGCCTTGTTGCTGATGTAAAGAAAGTTTTAGTGGTCTGAATAGAAGATCAAACCAACCACAACGTTCCCATAAGTTAAAGCCTTATCCAGAGCAAGGCCCTAACTCTCTTTAGTTCCATTGGAGGCATAGAGAGGGAGTCTTCAGATGAAAAGTTGGAAGCTAGCATTGGTGGTTCATGAGATTTAAGGAGAGAAGCCATTTCCATAACATAAAAGTGCAAGGTGAAGTGGCAAGTGCTGATGGAAAAGCTGCCTGAAGGTCTAACTAAGATCATTAATGAAAGTGAACATACTAAACAGCAGATTTTCAATGTAGATGAAACAATCTTCTACTGAAAGAAGATGCCAGTTAGGACTTTCATTGTTAGAGAAGAGAAGCCAGTGACTGGCTTCAAGCTTCAAAGGACAGGCTGACTTTTTGTTAGGGCCTAATGTAGCTGGTGACTTTAAGTTGAAGCCAATGCTCATTTTCCATTCCAGAAATCCCAGGACCTTTAAGAATTATGTTAAATATACTATCCTTGTGCTCTATAAGTGAAGCAGAGCCTAGATGACAGCACTTTTATATTATTTTATTTTTTACAGCATAGCTTACTGAATTTTTTTTTTTTTGAGATCGAGTCTCACTCTGTCTCCCAGCCTGGAGTGTAGTGGCATGATCTCAGCTCACTGCAATCTCCACCTCCTGCGTTCAAGCGATTCTCCTACCTCAGCCTCCTGAATAGCTGGGATTATAGGCACACACCATCACACCCAGCTAATTTTTGTAATTTTATAGAGATGGGGTTTGGCCATGTTGGCCAGGCTGGTCTCGAACTCCTGACCTCAGGTGATCCACCCGCCTTGGCCTCTTAAAGTGCTGGGCGTGAGCCACCATGCCTGGCCAGCTTACTGAATATTTTAAGGCCAGTGTTGAGAACTACTACTCAGAAAAAAAAAATTTCTTTCAAAATGTTACTACTCATTGACAATGCGCCTAGCAGTGCAAGAGCTCTGACGGAGATGTACAGGGAGATTAATGTTACTTTCATGATCGCTAACACAATATTCATTCTGCATCCCCTGGATAAAGGAATAATTTTTACTTTCAAGTCTTATTATTTAAGAAATACATTTCAGAAGATGGTAACTTCCATAGATAATGATTCCTCTGATGGATCTTGACAAGATAAATAAAAAACCTTCCGGAAAGGATTCACTGTACTAGATGATATTAAGAACAATTGTAATTAATTCATGGGAAGAGGTCAAAATACCATCATTAACAGGAGTTTGGAAATAGTTGATTCCAACCCTCTTGGATGACTTGGAGGGGTTCAAGACTTCTGTGGAGGAAGTAATTGTAGCTGCCGTGGAAATGGCAGGGCTTGAGAAGATTGACTACAATTTTAAAGAAGTTCTACTGTGTGTAAAATGCTGCCAAACAGCATTGCATACTACACACAAATCTTTTATGAAAGGAAAAATTGATTGATCTGGCAAACTTTATTGTTGTCTTATTTTAAGAAATTGCCACAGCCACCCGAACCATCAACTACTACTACCCTGATCAGTCAGCAACCATCAACATTGAGGCAAGACTCTCTGTTAGCAGAAAGATTATAACTAATTGAAGGCTCAGATGATAGCATTTTTAGCAATAAAATACTTTTTAATTAAGGCATGTACTTTAAAAATACATAATGCTCTTACACACTTAGACTATAGTATAGTGTAAACATAACTTTTATGTGCACTGGGAAACCCAACAATTCATGTGATTCATTTTATTGCAATATTTGCTTTACTGTGGTGTTCTGGAACTAAATCTGCAATGTTTCTAAGGTACATCTGTAAGCACTGTTGAATTTGACCTTCTTGGTAGCATTCAGATCCATCCACATCTCTCCGTCTGTCTTACCAGAATCCTAGTTTAGCTCTTCAGTGTCTTATCTGGATTAACACTACAGTTTCTTCTGTCATCTCCTTGCCTCTAGTCTTCCTTTTCTTCTCTTACTTTTTTCACACTGTTGTAGAGATCCTGTAAAAATGCAAATTTAATCACATAACTTTCTTTAATGCTCTGTATCTCCTTTAGTCTATTACATACAGTTTAATATGTGAGGGCCACAATAACTTGACCTTGGCTCATTTCTCCAGCCTTTTCTCTTACCTCCTTTCTCCGTATCTCCTTTAGTCTATTACATACAGTTTAATATGTGAGGGCCACAATAACTTGACCTTGGCTCATCTCTCCAGACTTTTCTCTTACATTCTTTCTCCTTGTACAGTGTATTATAATCCGTTCTTGAACATACTATGAACTTTTCACTAGTGTTCTTGTGCATGCCTGGAATAACTATCTCCTAAGAGTCTCATCTGAATAACTTGTTTCTCAAATCTCACATCCAGGTGACTTCTCTAAGAAGCCACTCTTGACACAACTCCATTCCCAAATTCAGATTGGATTGGCAGTTCCATGAATTCACTTTGCGTTTTATGTGCATCTCTATCATAACAATAAGTCACATCATATTGCAATTAGTTTTTTACTTGACCTGACTTAAAGGCAGAGGCTAGCATTATTCATCAGGTCATTAGCTATCACTTCCTATCTACTTCTGATGTGTCCATCTTTTGCAGTGGTCCTGCTAATCTGGTAAAGAAGTAGCATAGTATGACACTTAATATTGCTGAATTTGGAGTCAGACACATAGGAATTTAAGCCCAACTTTTTTTTTTTTTAATATGGCATCTTGCCCTCTCACCCACGCTGGAGTGCAGCGGTGCGATCTTGGCTCACTGCTATCTCTGTCTCCTGGGTTCAAGCAATTCTCCTGCCTCAGCCTCCCAAGTAGCTGGGATTATAGGTGTGCACCACCACACCTGGCTTTTTTTTTTTTTTTGTATTTTTGGTTAAAATGGGGTTTTACCATATTGACTAGGCTGGTCTCGAAGTCCTAAGTTCAAGTGATCTGCCCACCTCCGGCCTCCCAAATTGCTGGGATTACAGGCATGAGCCACCATACCTGGTCAAAGCCCAACTTTTTAATCCCCTGTTTCCTCATCTGTAGAACATGAATGAAAATAATACGTTTCATACAATAAAGTGTTCATCCAGCAAGAACTCAAAAACTATTATTATTTCTTATTTTAATTTTCTTCAGGAGGGAAACCTGAATATCATACTCACTTCTATGAATTAAATGCATGGGTTCTGAGGCATGGATTTTGAGACATCCTTATTGATGCTTCAACATACTGATTGATTACTTCCTGGTTCTTGGGTATTTAACATTGCCAGATTAAGTGTACTCTGGATAAGTTAGGCTTTGTTAGATTCAAGAATTTTTGTTCAGTTGCATGAGTATTAAACATCTAATTTCAGATTTTGGAACTTAAGTCTAAGCAAAACAAAGTAACACTAAGCAAAATAATAAAACTCAAACAGCTTAAACCAATAAAACAAGAGTTTAGAGAGGGCATTGGAGATTTAAAACTTAATCATATTTTCCTGTGTAAACATTTCCTCAGCATATGTACTTCTATCTGGGCACACAGTACAGCAGCCCCTCTAAGAACCAGAAATGAGTGAATCAGCAGGCTAAATGAGGCTAAATTTATGTCAAATTTACCTAAATGCTGCTAGTTTGCCAAGACTTCTGGCTCTTTATTGACCTGCTGTGGCTCTGATTCATTCATTTATTCATCCCACAATTATTAATTGAACACCTACCGTGTGCCAAGAAAATGGTAAGCATAGGCTCATGACTATGTGAGTGTTTGTGTTATATTCTGAGTTACACTTCACTGCTCATGCTCCCATGCCTCCCCTAGAGTTCAGATTTCCAATGGTATAATTCATGGAATAATGAACACCAAGGAAGTCTTCAGTTCAGTGGCATGTTGTGCCTGCTTCTCCTTTGCTTATGAATTATCTTACAAAGTCTCAGTTTACAGTACAATTAGCTGTATCTCCCTTTACATCCTGAGTAGTCTTCCTGACAAATGTCAACTTTCAGCAATGGGACCATGAAGAAGCCTCAATTAGATGGTTGCCATGGGCACAGCTCTTTCCTGTGTTTTCATCTTGGAACCTAATTAGCCTTGCTAACCAACATTGGCTAACCTTTATCCATTTCTCTAAGGCAGCATTTTCCAATAGAAATATAATGCAAGCCATACATGTAATTTGAAATTTTATAGCAGCAAATTAAAAAAAAGTTAAAATTAATTTTAACAACAGGTTTTGTTTAACCAAATATGTATAAACCATTATCATTTCATTATTTAATCAATATAAAAACTTTTCACTAAATTTTTTTTGGCCATATATAGTTTACAAAACCCAATGTATATTTCACACATATAGTACATATGGATTTGAAGTAGTCACATTTTAATTAATTATTTATTGAGACAGAGTTTCACTCTTGTTGCCCAGGCTGGAGTGCAATGGCCTGATCTTGGCACACAGCAACCTCTGCCTCCCGGGTTCAAGTGATTCTCCTGCCTCAGCCTCCCAAGTAGCTGGGATTACAGGAATGCGCCACCACACCTGGCTAATTTTGTATTTTTAGTAGAGATGGGGTTTCTCCATGTTGGTCAGGCTGGTCTTGAACTCCCGACCTCAGGTGATCTGCCCACCTCGGCCTCCCAAAGTGCTGGGATTACAGGCATGAGCCACTGCTCCCGGCCTTAGTAGCCATATTTTAAATGCTCAATATCCATGTGTGGCTGATGGCTACCATGTTGAACAGGACAACTCTAAGGAGTATGTTTTCATCTGTTTACTCATCTATTTATCAAAACATTTTATCAAAGCTTTTTCTTGACCAGAGAGATGACAAATTTACAATATAATTTAAAGCAGTTTAAGTTTACATCATAAATCAGATTGTGTTATAAACTATTTTTAAAAGATTATATAGACCTATACAAAGTCACAACTAATCTTAAAACTGATAGTGAAAACAACAAGTTTCAGTAATACAGAATAAGTTTATTCTTTTTTATAAAAATAAAAAGCACAGGTCACAATAATGGAAATTTCTCCTCATACATGGAATAATGACTGTAGCATTTGCAGGTGGAAAAAATTAGGCAGAAATGGAAATTATGCCCCCAAAATGTTTTCTTCTTGATTAATTTTTTTCTGTAGCTAGAGTGCATTTTTATCATATAGTAGAGATCCCCTTTCCTTTAGGCTATCTGCTATTGAGTATGGAATGTGCTTTTTGATTCAGATTGAAGTCATTCAGTAAATTCAGGAAATATCTATGTAAACTAATGCCAGAGAAGTGGATCCCTGGACACTGGAGCTCTGTTAGAGCCATTTATAGGGGAAAATCTGCAGACCTAACTGAAGGGGTTCATTTAGCAGATGTACACCTGGCAAGCACTAAGACAGGGAGGAAGAAAAAAGTAGTACATTGTGTGACAAAGGACAGATGTAGGGTGAGTTTGAGAGCTGAGAAAGCAATGGGTAAAGATTCTAAATGGGAGGATTAGGGTTAAACTCGAGGAATAGAAAGATGAAGTAAGAGGTTGTGATAGATTTTCTGATTGTTCTCCAAACTTGCTGCCTCTTTCTGTTTGAGGATTATACATCTTTGCTTAGTGGATATCACGTTTGACCTTGTGTGACTTACTTAGACAAAAGAGTAGTAAGTGGATGCATGCCCATTTGAAGTAGAAGCTTTAAGAACCATTGCAAATGTTGCCATCTTTGTTCTTCTTCTACAAGATGATCAGCCTATTCTAGATAGGTGTTGCCAGTGAGGTCCATGCAATGTGAGGGAGAAATTAATCTTTGTTGTTGAAAGCCACAAGGATTTTGAGTTTTATTTATTTATTTTTTTCTGCAGCATAACCTAACAAAAGCTGATTAATAAAGGTCAAAAGTGAGCAAGCAATAATATTATGGACAAGTCAGGGGCTGGTTTAAGATGAAGCTTAAGAACAAGAGTTCTGGTGTCTGGGTTTCTCCTAATGTTGTACCTCCCAGACTGTGTGCTTCTCTACAGTGCAGTGTGGTATCATGGTTGTACAAATATGGACTAGGCATCAAGCAGTAGCTCCTCTACTCACAGGCACATTATTTAATGTCTCTTTCCCTTTGTACTTCAGCTTGCTCTGTAATCAGGATAACAAAACCTACCTCCTGGCGATTGTCATAAGGATTGAGCAAAGTAATAAGTGCTTCACAGACTCTCTGGTATACAGAAAACAAAAGTAAATGGTAGCTATAGTCATTATTTTAGTTTTACACAATCAAATATGCTTAAAATTGAGAATACATGAAAGGTTAATGCATATGACAACCCATTCAATGAAGGAATACATTTTAATGAAGTTACTATAATAGATACTTGCTCAGTTTTTACCTAAGCACTTACTCTGATAGCTGTTTAGCTAGTTCAATGGTGCTTCTCAAAAAATAGAAATAGATACACGGTTTTCCAAGTTAAATGTATGCTTTCTTGTACATTATGACTTTGGCATTGACTTTTGTTTATTAAAGCAGGGTATTGCTTATTTTACCGCCACAAGACAAAGCTAACTGGTTGGCCTCTGACGAGTGGTAGAATAATTGGTAAGAGTACCAGACCTATTGTAAAGGATAGAGAACAGTTTTTAGAATAGGAAAACATGAAAATTTAAGCAAACGTGTGGTAGGCAGAATAATGCCTTCCCTAAAGATGTCCACATTCAGTCTTCAGAATTTGTGAATATGTTAGGTTATATGGCAAAGGAAATTAAAGATGTAGATAGAATTAAGTTTGCAAATTAGCTGACTTTGAGATAAGATTAGCCCAGGTTATCCAGATGCCTTATAAGTGAATCAGAAATTTCCTTATAAGTGAAAGAGAAAGGCAGCTGAGGGAAAACCTAAACTATGGCTATTTGGGAAAGATTTGGGCTGACATATTGGCTTGAAGACAGAAGGAGATCTTGAGCCAAGGAATGTGGGAGGCCTCTAGAACCTATTAGGTTGGTGCAGAAGTAATTGCAGTTTTTACCATTACTTTCAATGACAAACCACAATTACTTTTGCACCAACCTAATAGAAGAGTCAAAGAAATAGTTTCTCCCTTAGAGTCTCCAGAAGAAAGAGCTCTGCAAACACTTTGATTTTAGTCCACTGAGACCTTTCAACAAATGGAGCTAAAAATTTAGATATCCACATGAAAATTACACATTTAATCTATAATTAATTTAATTGAAAAGGAATAATAGACCTAAGTGTAAAAGCTAAAACTATAAAACTTTCAGAAGAAAATATAGGAGAATGACCTTCTGTTGGGCAAAGATTTCTTAGATACCACATTAAAAGTAAAGTCTACATAAAATAAATTAGACTTCATCAAAATTTAAAACATTTGTTGTTTTGAAAAGAATCTATAAGATAATGGAAGACAATTCATATTCT
Organism: Theropithecus gelada; assembly: GCF_003255815.1. Lineage (NCBI taxonomy): Eukaryota > Metazoa > Chordata > Mammalia > Primates > Cercopithecidae > Theropithecus > Theropithecus gelada. The sequence continues at coordinate 104,845,280 of NC_037672.1, read as the reverse complement.
GTAAGAAATGTTTGCAAACTTTACATCTGATGAAGACCTTTTATTCAGAATGTGTAGAAAACTCAAAATTCAATAAGAAAATAAACCAGTCAAATCCGTGTAAAATATTTGAATAGACATGCCATCAAAGAAAATACCTTGATAATAAATAAGCACATAAAAATATGCTGAATACAGAAATGCAAATTAAAACCACAATGTCATACTATTACTACACATCTATTAGAATAGCTAAAATTAAAGAACTGACCATAGCACGTGTTGACAAAGGTGTGGAGGAACTGGAATTCCCATACACCGTTGGTGGGAATTTGAATAGTCTGAGCCCAGGCTAAGTCATCATACCCCGTGTGACCTGCATGTATACATCCAAATGGCCTGAAGCAACTAAAGAATCACAAAAGAAGTGAAAATGGCTGGTTCCTGCCTTAACTGATGACATTACCTTGTGAAATTCCTTCTCCTGGCTCAGAAGCTCCCCCATGGAGCACCTTGTGACCCCTGCCCCTGCCCGCCAGAGAACAACCCCCTTTGAGTGTAATTTTCCATTACCTACCAAAATCCTGTAAAACTGCCCCATCCTTATCTCCCTTTGCTGACTCCTTTTTTGGACTCAGCCCATCTACACCCAGGTGATTAAAACCTTTATTGCTTACACAAAGCCTGTTTGGTGGTCTCTTCACATGGACGTGTGTGACATTTGGTGCCGAAGACCCAGGACAGGAGGACTCCTTTGGGAGACCGGTCTCCTGTCCTCACCCTCACTCTGTGAGGGGATCCACCTATGACCTCAGGTCCTCAGACCAACCAGCCCAAGGAACATCTTACCAATTTCAAATTGGATAAGTGGTCTTTTCACTCTCTTCTCCAGCTTCTCTTGCTACCCTTCTATCTCCCTTTCTCGCTACTCTTAAATCCCCCTGTCCTTCCAATTCTAGTTCTTTCTCCTCTCTAGTAGAGACAAAGGAGACACATTTTATCTGTGGACCCAAAATTCTGGCGCTGGTCATGGACTCAGGAAGACAGTCTTCCCTTGGTGTTTAATTACTGGGGGGATGCCTGCTTCATTATTCACCCACACTCCATTGGTGTCTGATCACCACAGGGATGCCTGCCTTGGTCATTCACCCACATTCCCTTGGTGGCAAGTCAATTGCGGAAATGCCTGCTTTGGCTGCTCACCCACATTGCAGCCCAGGGCTGCTCACCATCCCCCTTCTCTGTGTCTCTACCCTCTCTTTTCTCTGGGCTTGCCTCGTTCACTATGGGCAACCTTCCACCCTCCATTCCCCCTTCTCCTTTAGCCTGTGTTCTCAAAAACTTAAAACCTCTTCAACTCACACCTGACCTAAAATCCGAGTGTCTTATTTTCTTCTGCAACACCACTTGGCCCCAATACAAACTCGATAATGGTTCTAAATAGCACTTTTGATTTCTTCATTTTACAAGACCTGGATGATTTTTGCAGAAAAATGGGCAAATGAGTCTGAGGTGCCTGAAGTCCAGGCATTCTTTTACACATTGGTCCCTCCCTAGCCTCTGCTCCTAATGCAACTCGTCCCAAATCTTTCTTCTTTCTCTCCTGTCTGTTCCTTCATCTCCACTCCAAGCTCTGAGTCCTGTGAATCCTCCTTTTCCACGGACCCATCTGACCTCTCCCCTCCTCCCCAGGCTGCTCCTCACCAGGCTGAGCCAGGTCCCAATTCTTCCTCAACCTCCACTTCGTCACCCTATAATCCTTTTATCACCTCCCCTCCTCACAGCCGGTCCAGCTTACAGTTTCATTCCTCGACTAGCCTTCCCACCTGCCCAACAATTTCCTCTTAAAGAGGTGGCTGGAGCTGAATGCATAGCCAAAGTTAATGCTCCTTTTTCTTTATCTGACCTCTCCCAAATTAGTTAACATTTAGGCTCTTTTTCATCAAATTTAAAAACTCAACCTAGTTCATGGCCCATTTGGCAATGACCCTTAGACGCTTTGCCACCCTAGATCCAGAGGGGCCAGAAGGCTCCCTTATTCTCAATATGCATTTTATTACCCAACCCACTCCTGACATTAGAAAAAGCTCCAAAAACTAGAATCTGGCCCTCAAACCCCACAATAGGACTTAATTAACCTCACCTTCAAGGTGTACAATAATAGAGTAGAGGCAGCCAAGTAGCAACGTATTTCTGAGTTGTGATTATTTGCCTCCACTGTGAGAGAAACCCCAGCCACATCTCCAGCACACAAGAACTTCAAAACGCCTGAACCGCAGTGGCCAGGCATTCCTCCATGACCACCTCCCCCAGGATCTTGCTTCAATTGCTGGAAATCTGGCCACTGGGTCAAGGAATGCCTGCAGCCAAGGATTTCTCCTAAGCTGTGTCCCATCTGTGTGGTGTCCCATCTGTGTGGGATCCCACTGGAAATTGGATGGTCCAACTCACCTGGCAGCCACTCCCAGAGCCCCTGGAACTCTGGCCCAAGGCTCTCTGACTAATTCCTTCCCAGATCTTCTCAGCTTAGCAGCTGAAGACTGATGCTGCTCTCAGAAGCAGTCACTTCGGAAGCCTCCTGGACCATCACAGACACTTTGGGTAACTCTTACAGTGGAGGATAGGTCTGTCCCCTTCTTAATCAATACAGAGGCTACCCACTCCACATTACCTTATTTCCAAGGGCCTGTTTCCCTAGCCTCCATAACTGTTATGAGTATTCATGGCCAGGTTTCTAAACCTCTTAGAACTCTCCAACTCTGTTGCCAATTTAGACAATATTCTTTTATACACTCCTTTTTAGTTATCCCCACCTGCCCAGCTCCCTTATTAAGGCAAGACATTTTAACTAACTTATCTGCTTCCCTGACTATTCCTGTACTACAGCCACACCTCATTGCCACCTTTTCCCTGGTTCAAAGCCTCCTTCTCATCCTCCTCTTGTGTCACCCTACCTTAATCCACAAGCATGGGACACCTCTACTCCCTGCTTGGTGACCAACCAGACACCCCTTACCATCCCATTAAAACCTAATCACTCTTACCTGGCTCAGTGCCAGTACCCCATCCCACAACAGGCTTTAAGAGGACTAAAGCCTGTTATCACTTGCCTGTTACCACATGGCGTTTTAAAGGCTACACCTTCTCCTTATAACTCCCCTACCCTACCTGTCCAGAAACTGGACAAATCTTACTGGTTGGTTCAGGATCTTTGCCTTATCTGCAGCCTCTCTTACAAATCTTCCCAACAGGACACCCTCCTGCTCCTCCAACATCTATTCTCAAAGGGATAACACATATCCCCCTTCAAAGCCCAAATTTATTCTGCATCCGTTACCTATCTCAGCATAATTCTTCACAAAAAACACACGTGCTCTCCCTGCTGATTGTGTCCGGCTAATCTCCAAATCCCAACCCCTTCTACAAAACAACAGCTTCTTTCCTTCCTAGGAATGGTTAGGTACTTTTGCCTTTGGATACATAGTTTTACCATCCTGACCAAACCGTTATATAAACTCACAAAAGGAAACCTAGTTGACCCCATACATCCTAAATCCTTTCCCCACTCCTCTTTCTGTTCCTTAAAAATAGCCCTAGAAGCTGCTCCCACACTAGCTCTCCCTAACTCGTCCCAACCCTTTTCATTACACACAGCCAAAGTACAGGGCTGTGTGGTCAGAATTCCTTACACAAGAGCTGGGACCGTGCCCTGTAGCCTTTCTGTCCAAACAACTTGACCTCACCATTGTGGGCTAGCCCTCATGTCTCTGTGCAGTGGCTGCTGCAGCTTTAATACTTTTAGAGGCCCTCAAAATCACAAGCTATGCTCCACTTACTCTCTACAGTTCCCACAACTTTCAAAATCTATTTTCCTCCTTAGGCTTGACTTTCTGCTCCCCAGCTCCTTCAACTGTACTCACTATTTGTTGAGTCTCCCACAATTACCATTGTTCCTGGCCCAGACTTCAATCTGGCCTCCCACATTATTCCTGATACCACATCTGAACCCCATGACTGTATTGCTCTAATTCACATGGCATTCTCCCCATTTCCCTACATTTCCTTCTTTCCTATTCCCCACCCAGACCTCACTTAGTTTATTGATGGTAGTTCTTCCAGGTCTAATCACCAATCACCAGCAAAGGCAGGCTATGTTATAGTGTCTTCCACATCTATCATTGAGGCTATGGCCCTGCCACCCTCCACTAACTCTCAACAAGCTAAACTCATTGCCTTAACTCATGCCCTCATTCTTGCAAAGGGACTACATGTCAATATCTATACTGATTCCAAGTATGTCTTCCACATCCTTCACCACCATGCTGTTATATGGGCAGAAAGAAGTTTCCTCACTACACAAGGGTCCTCCATCATTAATACCTCTTTAATAAAAACTCTTCTCAAGGCTGTTTTACTTCCCCAAAAAAAAGCTGGAGTCATTCACTGCAAAGGCCATCAAAGGGCCTCAGATCCCATTGCTCAAGGCAACAATTATGCTGATAAGGCAGCTAAAAAAGCAGCCAGTATTCCTACTGCCCTCCCCATTGCTCAAGGCAACAATTATGCTGATAAGACAGCTGAAAAGGCAGCCAGTATTCCTACTTCTGTCCCTCATGGCCAGTTTTTCTCCTTCTCATCAGTCACTCCTATTTACTCTCCCACTGAAGTTTCCACCTATCAATCCCTCCCCACTCGAGGCAGATGGTTCTTAGACCAAAACAAACAAACAAACAAACAAACAAAACTTCCAGCCTCACAAGCCCATTTTATTCTGTTGTCATTTCATAACCTCTTCCGTGTAGGTTACAAGCCACTAGCCCACCTCTTAGAACCTCTCATTTCCTTTCCATCATAGAAATCTATCCTCAAGGAAATCACTTCTCAGTGTTCCATCTGCTATTCTACTACTCCTTGGGGATTTTTCAGGCCCCCGCTCTTCCCTACACATCAAACTCAGGGATTTGCCCCCTGCCTGGGACTGGCAAATTGACTTTACTCACATGCCCCGAGTCAGGAAACTAAAATACCTCTTTGTCTGGGTACCTTCTTTCACTGGATGGGTAGAGGCCCTTCCCATAGGGTCTGAAAAGGCCACCACGGTCATTTCTTCCCTTCTGTAAGATATACTTCCTCAGTTTGGCCTTCCCACCTCTATACAGTACAATAACAGACTGGCCTTTATTAGTCAAATCAACCAAGCAGTTTCTCAGGCTCTTGGTATTCAGTGGAGACTTCATACCCCTTACTGTTCTCAATCTTCAGGAAAGGTAGAATGGACTAATGGTCTTTTAAAAACACACCTCACCAAGCTCAGCCTCCAACTTAAAAAGGAGAACTCTGTCAAGGATAGAGCCCAACAACTCACCAACCAAGCAAGTAATTATGCTGAACTCCCTTGGGCACTCTCTAATTGGATGTCCTGGGTCCTCCCAATTCTTAGTCCTTTAATACTTGTTTTTCTCCTTCTCTTATTCAGACCTTGTGTCTTCTGTTTAGTTTCTTAATTCATACAAAACTGCATCCAGGCCATCACCAATCATTCTGTATGAAAAATGCTCCTTCTAAGAACCTCACAATATCACCCCTTACAACAAAATCTTCCTTCAACTTAATCTCTCCCACTCTAGGTTCCCATGCCACCCCTAATCCCACTTGAAGCACCCCAGAAAACCATCACCCATTATCTCTCCATACTACCCCCCAAAACTTCACCACCCCAACACTTTAACACTATTTTGTTTTATTTTTCTTATTAATATAAGAAGACAGGAATGTCAGGCCTCTGAGCTTAAGCTAAGCCATCATATCTCCTGTGGCCAGCACAAATACATCCAGATGACCTGAAGCAACTGAAGAATCACAAAAGAAGTGAAAATGGCTGGTTCCTACCTTAACTGATGACATTCCACCATTGTGATTTGTTCCTGCCCCACCTTAACTGAGCGATTAACCTTGTGAAATTCCTTCTCCTGGCTCAGAACCTCCCCCACTGAGCACCTTGTGATCCCTGCCCCTGCCCAGCAGAGAACAACCCGTTTGTAATTTTCCACTACCCACCCAAATCCTATAAAACTGCCCAACCCCTATTTCCCTTCACTGACTCCTTTTTCAGACTCAGCCTGCCTGCACCCAGTCGATTAAAAAGTTTATTGCTCACGCAAAGTCTATTTGGTGGTCTCTTCACATGGACACACGTGACAGAATAATAGACCTAAGTGTAAAAGCTAAAACTATAAAACTTTCAGAAGAAAACATAGGAGAATGACCTTGTGTTGTGCAAAGATTTCTCAGATACCACATTAAAAGTACAGTCTATATAAAATAAATTAGACTTCATCAAAATTTAAAACTTTTGCTATTTTGAAAAGAATCCATAAGATAATGGAAGATAATTCATATTCTGTAAAAATGTTTGCAAACTTTACATCTGATGAAGGCGTTTTATTCAGAATGTGTAGAAAACTCAAAATTCAATAAGAAAACAAACCAGTCAAATCCGTTTAAAATATTTGAATAGACATGCCATCAAAGAAAATACCTTGATAATAAATAAGCACATAAAAATATGCTGAATACAGAAATGCAAATTAAAACCACAATGTCATACTATTACTACACATGTTAGAATAGCTAAAATTAAAGAACTGACCATAGCATGTGTTGATAAAAATGTGGAGGAACTGGAATTCCCATACACTGTCGATGGGAATTTGAATAGTAAAACCACTTTGCAAAGTTATTTGGCAGTTTCTTAAAATGTTAAACTTATAGTTACCACATGATCTATTTATTCTATTCTAAGATATTTACCTGAGAGGAAGGAAAGCATATGTCAACACAAAGCCTGTATGTGAATGTTCATAGCAGCTTTATTTATAATAACCAATAACTGGAAATAAAAATCCCAAATGTTCAGTGACAGGTAACTGAAAAAACAAATTGTGTTATGTCCACGTAGTAGAACTCTGCCCAGCAATGAAAAGCAGAAAACTATTGGTACACACAATATGAGTGAATCTCCAAATAATTATACTGAGCAAAGTAAGCTAGACAAGAAAAGAGGATATAGTGTATGATCCCATTTATAAAAAACTCCAGGAAATATAAATTATTGTATAGTGATGGATAGCAGATTGATGGTGGCTTGGGGATGGCACAGAGAGTGGAGAAGAGGAAGGAAGGATGACAAAGAGGCACAAAGAAAGTGTTAAGGGTGATAGATATACTTCTTTTTTTTTTTTTTTTTTTTTTAAAGAAAAAACAACTTTTATTTTAAGTTCAGGGGCACAAGTGCAGGTTTGTTACATAGGTAAAGTTGTGTCATGGGGGTTTGCTGTGCAGACTTTTTCAACACCCAAGTATTAACCCTAGTACCCATCAGTTATTTTTCCTGATCATCTCCCTCCTTTCACCCTCCACCCTCTGAACAGGCCCCAGTGAGTGTTCCCCTCTATGTGTCCCTGTGTGCTCATCATGAAATCAATCTAAATGCCCATCAATGATAGACTGGGTGAAACAATTCTGGTACATAAACACCATGGAATACAATGCAGCCATAAAAAAGAAAGAGATCATATCTTTTAAAGGGACATGAATGGAGCTGGGGGCCATTATCCTTAGCAAACTAACACAGGAATAGAAAACCAAATATGCTCACTATTTTGATTATAGTGATGGCCGCCTAGGTGAATTCATAGGCCACAACCGATTAACTGTAAATGTTATATATGCTCACTATTTTATATCAATGATATTTTAGTAATTACAGAAACGATACTGTTCTTTTCTAATCCTTGCATAGTGGCAAAGCATAAGACCATCTGGGAATACAAAAAATAAATTGAGTCTGGGTTGACCCTTGGGTTTCACAATATGATTTCTCATTTAATTGAATTGTGAGACTAACAGAAGTTTTAAAAAAAATCTATAGAGATACACATTCATACTCATTCACGCATACATTTTTTTGGGACCAGCCCTTTCTCTTCATCTCCATCTAGCCATTTCATGTGAGAATTTGCTAGCATTTTACAGAAAGAATTAATTTTGGGATTCCCTGTTTAAAGATTTTAAAGTAGTAATCTAATTCAGCGTGCAATTAATATTTTATGAATTTCTGGGATTTTCAAGTAGCAATTTTCCAAAGTAGCGTTGTTGAATTTCTGGCCTGACAGGAATCACTCTGGTTTTTGTCTTTGTACATTAGATGGCAGGGATCCCCAGTCTTTCTGTGGAGCAGCTCTACAAATATATTTTGGCTATGCCATTTACAAGCTAACATTACCCAAAAAAGAAGATGTGCAGTCAAGTCACCCACCATAGGCAACATGGTGAAACCCCGTCTCTACAAAAAAAATACAAAAATTAGCTAGGCATGGTGATGCACACCAGTAGTTCCAACTATGTGGGAGGCTGAGGTGGGAGGATTGCTTCTGTGCAGGAGATGAAGGTTGCTGTGATCCAAGATCATGCCACTGCACTCTAGCTGGGGTGACAGAGCGAGAATGTCTAAAAAAAAAAGGAGGTAATACGTACTTAAATTAGTCTATTACTTATCTTTTTTTCTCCTTCCTTTTTGTTCTATAGGGGCAACTTCTCTGTTGAGTCTCCTTAAAGCTATTGCTTCTTTTACTAACTCGATGACATATTTCTACTTGTATTTTCTGTCGTTACCTAGCTCTTTCAAGTTTCTAAATTTTTAGACTGATTTGCAATTCATGTATTTTTGTGGCATCTTGTAAATTATGCATCATCTCTGGGAGATCCCTTTAAAAGACATCATGTTACAAGTGTGCTGCAGTGGCTTGGTGACAACTAACTCTTCCCAAGTCAACATATACTTTACACAAAAACAGTATGTCTTGCATCCTAAGCTTCTTTCATAGTGTGTGCGTTCTCACTCCCCTCCCCTCTCTCTCACTCTCACTCTCACTCTCACTTTCTTCCTACTTTAAATTATAGCTCCATGTTATGCTAACTGTTTTTCTCAGAGTCAGCCTAAACATAATGCATTTTATTGTTTTATGGGCAGTTGGTTCCACTAAGTACTGATATCTCAGTGACCCCGCCCAATCATACACTTGTGCCTGATTATTGCAAATCCTAAACTTTGTGGACTTTTTTTATTTTGACATTTATGGTCTTATAGCAAGTGATTGCCATGCAGAATAATTAGAATTATATTAGTGATGTTGGTAATTGACTTCATTGCCCAGCTCCATAAGCTTTCTATGGTTTGGGAGGTAATGGAATTTAAAGTTTTGCCAGCTAGGCTTTCAACTTTGGCATTTTCAGATTGAAAGATGAAGACACCCCATATGAAGTATTCTTGACTTTTCTTATCTCTTACTCAAATAGAGTGCTAATCTTGAAACAATAGGTGAAGATTTGATTGCTACAAATGCTTACCTTCTGGGGGCAGGTTACCAGGAGAGACCCATTGTACAAATGCTGACCCAATAGGAGGTAACTTCACAAACACGGGCTTCATCTAAGATCTTAGTGCATTAATAAAATAACACTGTTTTAAGGTAGTCAAGTATAGGATAGTCTATAAGGTTATGTAAAACCTCTTGTTTCTTTTTATTAAAATTATAAATTTAAATAAAAATTATATTTTCATAAAGCTACTCATTACGTAACTATCCATCTTTAACACATTGTTACATGTAACTTGGTGTTTAAAAATGTTTATGGGTACATAGTTGTGTGTGTGTATATATGTATATATATGTGTGTGTATATATATACACACAGATAAACCTACCTATATATATGCATATACAACTATATAGGCATAGGGTTTCCTTTTCTCACTTTTGCTACTCTTTCAAATATATTTATATATATATTTTATACACACACACACACACACACACACATATGTGGGAGAAGCAAAGTGGACACCTACCCCATATATATACATAAATAAAATAAGGCAATTTCAAAGTAGACAGCATAAGATATAAGTATGGGGTACATGAGACATTTTGATACGGGCATGCAATATGAAGTAAGCACATCATGGAGAATGGGGTATCCATCCCATCAAACATTTATCTTTTGAGTTACAAATAATCTAATTACATTCTTTAAGTTATTTTGAAATATACAATTAAGTTATTGACTATGGTCACCGTATTGTGCTATCAAATTGTAACTTGTTTCGTTCTCAGTGAAAAGTGAAATAAAATTACCTGGAATGTTCATAAAGATGGAACTATCATTAGAAGAGTATTGTAAGAATGAGGGCTCTGTGTTTGATAGCCTGGTTAAATGGAAGCCTTAGTTGACTCCATACTTTATGTTAAGTGAGTTATTTAAGCTCCTGATCCTCTGTTTCTCAATTCTAAAATAGAGGTCTCAGCAGTTAACTACGAGATGATGATCTCATAGGGTTGTTGTTAGTACTGAATGAGACAGTGTGAATAAATTGGTTAGAAAAGTGACTGACCTGTGAATGTTAATTATTATTTTTAACAAATATCCTTATAATGTTATAAATATTTGGTTTATTCTGTTTGATAATGTAGCCTCTCTGATTCATAAACTCCCATCCGTAAAATGAAGGAGTTGGATTAAATTTTTTTTTCAAAACCATGCTAGTTGTTTCAAAAGGGTTTTACTGGGTCTTCTCTCAGTTACAGAATTGGAGTTTTCCAGGGGACGGCATTTTATCTGTCTTTTGCTTGTCATAGTTTAGTTGGAAGATAGTCTCTACTCATCTGAAATCTGATAATGGTTTCTATATTGATTTTAGCCTTTTTGTACAAGAGACACATATATTTAATCTTCTTAATTATTCCGTCTTTTGGTTTTAATTTTATAAAACTTCATTCTCTGGTCAACACTTTGGACAATCTCCCTTTTATTTTATTTTGTTTTGTCTTACCTGCTTACACAATGTTAATGCACAGGTATCTTGAAGAAAAGCACGTAGGACATTTTTAAAATCTGTGCAGAGATTGTGGGATTTAAGCAATAGATTTATCTGTGGTTTGGGATTCTTTCTTTCCTTAGATGTTATAATGCATCTTCCAGTTTTCCTAGTCTCTTAATCCTGAAGTACATTGTTAGCTTTAATTTTTTTTTCCATGAGAGTTGGAATTTGCCTCCACTTTGCTTCTCTTATTGCCCTGGGACCTGCACCCCATGCCAATTCTCTGTGTATTGGCATTTGGATGGTTTTCTATCTTGTCCTGGAAAATGTTAAAGTATTCAATAGAGCACCACCTTAACATACAAAAGAGCAACAGCAGCTAAAACAAATAGGGGATTATTTTTCTCATGTAGGGAAAGGTCTGGAAAGAAGTGAGTCTATGCTGGTGCAGTGGCTTGGTGACATCAGTAAAGACTCAGGTGCTCTTCACCTTTCTGTTCTGTTCTCCTTGGCAGTTTGGCTTCTCAACTCCATGATATTGGTGCCTTCTACAGATCAGGGCATCACATTTGCTTTCAAAGCAGGAAGGCGACAGAAGAGCAGAACCAGTCACAAATACCTCTTTCATTGGAAAGCAAATTAAAAAGGATGCTCATGGCAGACATTGTTGTCTCACTAAATATCCATTCCCAACCCCTTCTGCTTTGCCACCTTCCCTCATAAAGGATTAAAAAGCTAAATACTCATTTTTTTTCTACTTCCCAGAGAACTGGGAATGGCCATGTGGCACAATGTGACCAATAAGATATAAGAGAAGAAAAATCTGTTGGTGGTAAAAAAGACTGACTTCTGGCACCTGCACCCCTGAAAATAGAGGTCAAATTATGCCTTTACTAATATGGTCATACAAAGTAATACCTTATCATATCTTTTAGTCTAAGACCAATTAGATTTGGAGTCAAATGTACTTCTTAGTCCATTCATTTATTTTTTTAAATAAACATTGTAGGTTCTCTCTTCATATTAAAGAACATGGATTGGACAAAAACCCATAGAAAAGGCTTAATGCTAATTTGCCTTTCTTCCTTCTCTCATAGTTCTCCTTTCAATTTTATTTTATTTTACTCTATTTATGTCTAGAAGGGACCTTTGCATATGCAGGATATTTTCGAGAACTCTATAGGCACAAGATGTCTCTTAGTCTGAGTTATGATAAACTGAATGATTTTGCAGTGTGAAAAAAGTCATATCTTAAACGATTTAATGAACACAGAATAGTTTGTGTATTATTTTATATCCATAACACATGTGTTTGCGTATTTGGTGGAGGTTACCTTATACAATTTTGGGACTTTTTAATGTCAATTTATATTAAAAAATCTACTTCTATTGAATCTTTTATAGCCAATTACCATCTAATTGAATGTTTTATATCTCATTTATATCTATGAGATGTTTTATACCTAAAATCTTATTACCTAATCTCTTATAGCTTATATATTTGAAAGAGTGGCAAAAGTGGGAAAGACAAACCCTATGCATTTATCTTTCTCATGTTTGCTACTCTTTTTACTGGGAATATTTTAAAGGTGCTTCTTTTTCTCCTTTCCTTTGTTCCTGTTCTTTCTGGGCTCAACCAACCATTCAGGTATGATGTGACATCATGGATAAGTGTGTTCTTTAATTGTGTGGTTTAGTGTTCCATGACAAATATTACCCTCTGGGGTTGTAAAAGTCTCAGAGTCAGCATTACAGTACAGTGGCAAGAAGCAGAATAATAGGGGACAGGAAAAGATTAAACTGGGTACCAAATTCTCTTTAAGGCTACAATATTTCTATTTCTACCAAGAGGGCAATTGTGCTGCATCTCGTATTCATTTTTCATAAGGGTGTTAACCATCTGGTTCCTCTTGTTTTCCCCTTCTCGCTCATTCACATATGTTGCTTCTTCATTGTTCTACACATGCTTACATTCCATACTTGATGTTCATTTCCATAAAAATTCATATTCATGAGAATGCCTAGATTTTACCTATAGTTCTTTTAAGATAATTACAGTGAAACAGCAGCGAAGGTCACAAGAAAGAGCATATAGAAATTTGACGTGCTCACTGCCAGGGAAATCGATGGTAAGGAATAGCTGCTGGTCGTGTTTTGCCTGTCTAAACACTCATTTGAAAGGAGCACCAGAGCTAACAGTCTGACACATCCTTCCTGGTTGGGTCACCACATTAAGTGTGCTTAGCTATTTGTAAAGCTATCTGGAGAGAAAGAGCATGTTAAATTAGAAACAGATGGGCAGAATGACACACATAGCTCTGGAATTCACAGTGCAGGGCGGCAGAGTTCAGTCAGGTGCTTGACATCCTGACAATCTTGTCTCTGTAGGAAAAGGAAAGAAAACACCTGGAGATCCTGGGTTTGGTGGTGGTAAGTTCACATTTGGGGCCATTTGCTTTCTGAGTTGCTCAGATTGGTTTCCCTGTTTTTCTTTAAGTGGATTTTTTCATCTGTAGTCTTTTTTTCTTTCATCATCCTCACTACCCATCTCTTGCCTCCATCCTGTCATTCCTGCTACCCCCCAAATCAGTTTAAGTTAAAGTCAAAGCTCTGGGCAACAGGTTAAAGGAAATGTAAAAATTCTCAACATTCATTTTCTTGGATGCTGGAGTTTCTTCATGCTCTCTGTCATTACCAAGCTGACTAGATACTATTATATTAAAAATAAAACATTCCAATTAAAATTCTATAAGGCTATATTCATATTGTCTGAGTATAAAGCCAGTGAAGGGGCAATGTGATTAGTAAAAATCAGTAGTTTTGATTTTTGTAAACAACATCTTGAGACATTTTTAGTGTCAGAGCAAATATACAAATATAAAAAGCAAATGATATCAAACAACTTACTTAGAAATTAAGATATTTAACTCTACTTTTAGATATAATTATATTGAATCATTAATATGAGAAAGTATAAATGCATTTGGACATTTTCTCAGGTAGGAGGTTATGTGATATCTTACAAATAATTATCAACTGGGAGTTAGAAGGCCTTGTGTCTCATCTTGGTTTTGCTATTAACTTGCCATTTTCATTTTACTTTTTAAAAAAGATGAGTGGATTTACATTAAGTGTTCATTAAAATCCTGGCTATGTTCAAGAGAACACAGTGGCCTCAAATGGGATAAGTACTTTTGGTAAGTTAATGAAGGAAGAGGGAGCTCTATGAACATTTGATTTAGGTCTGGGTAGGGGAGGTTGTCACAAAGGTTACTAACCTGTAGAGTAAGGTGTCATTAAAGAGGTAGGATACAGAAAGGTATTTGAGTAAAAAACAGTGGAGACTTTCCCGAGCTGTCACAAAAGGCAACTCAAGCTTTAAAAAGGTAATAAATAAAATATCCAGGGGCAAATGGCAATTAGAAGCTGAGGTATAAAAAGAGGAAGTAAATAACAACATAATAGGACAATCTCAAAAAGAATTTTCAAGTGAACAAAAAATAATCTTTGAAAAAAATCAGAATAAGCAGACCTTTGCTTATGATTTATTCAAAGCAACATGTCACTGCCTAAATAGCATGTCCTTCTAAATCAGGGTTCTCAACCTCAGCGCTGTTGACATTTTGAGCTTAATAATTCTTTTTTTTTTTTTTTTTCTGGGGGTGATCAGGTGCATTTTAGGATGTTTAACAGCATCCTTATCTATATCCACTACATGCTGATAACATCCCTATCCCAGTCATGGGAATCAAAAATGTCTCCAGACATTGCCAAAACTGTTCCCAGTTGAGAACCACTGCTTTAAATGAATCAATAATTTTTGGGAGGCCATATGGCTTAATGGTTAAAAGCTTAGGCTCTGGAGACTGAGTTCTAGGACTGGATTTAAGTCCAAGTTGTATTACGTTATCCACCATGGGCCTTGAGCAAATTACTTACAAAGTAGCTACTATTATGTAAGTTACTTCCTAAGACTCAGTTTCTTAATTTGTAAAAATGGACTAATAAGAGTACCTACCTGCTAGGGTTATTGTGAAGATTAAATGAGACAATACATATGGAACATTTAGTGGTATATGGCACGTGGCAGCTTCTCAATAATGCTAGGAAGTGTTCCATTATTTGATAGTTATGAAAGGGCACCAAGTAAGAAGAAATGAACATGGTTATTTCTGAAAGCAGACTTTTGGGCATCAGAGAGCCATGGCAAATAAATATCTGGGTTTCATTCCACAAAAGTCTTTAGAGGCATTGGCCTGGTAAATCAGCTAGCAAATATTGTTTGATAATCTCTTCAGTGCCAAGTACTATTCTTATGTCAAGCATGTAGACATGAGCAAGATAGACAAAGTTCCTGCCTTGAAGATCTTATGTATTAAACGGAAAGATAGAAACCTACTGCAAGTGACTTAAAGCTCGTGAACTATAGTAGCCATTGCTAGTTGTCCATCAAAGTTCATTCTCCACTTTTTCTACCATGACAGAACATGTGGCTTCCCAACTACACTTAATTTCTAAATTTCAATGGTGCAGTAACCGTTTGGGTAAGTTCTTTCCAATAGTCTATGAGAAGAAGTGAAGTGTGTCACTTCAGGTCTTTATCACATGATTTTTAGTGCTTTTACTTCTTTTTGTGAACTGTAAAGTCACAACAATGGGTAGAGTAACCAAAGGAATCTTGGAAGTCATCTGTTAAAAAAGGCGGCACCGCTGTCAGCCTGGGTACCCAAATGACTGTGTGGAGCAAAGGCTCTTGCTTTGGCTGCAACCTGCAAGATTTGCCTGAACTATTCATTGAAAGAGAAGTTAACCCTTATTGTGTTTGAACCATTACATTTGGGTTTATTTGTTAAGCAATTTTTGTTACCAAATGAACATAGGTGATCTAGAAAGGTTTCTGGGAGGAGAGAACATTTGAGCTAAAATCTGACAGAAGGAAAAAGGGCAGCCATATGTGCATCTAGAAGATTATTTCTAGGGGGAAGAATAGCAGGTGCAAGGGAGCTGTCCTTGACAAGTGACTAGAGGCTATCATTAGAGCCCCTATGATATAGAAGGTTCACGCCAGAGAGTAAGGTAGGCGCATATAGATAGAAATGGCATTAGCACAAAATGCAAATATGGCCTCTGGATCTACTTGGTTTATAAGTATTCCATGATAACTGGAAATACTTCTTTCTCTTTTCCCGGGTAAATAACTGGCTCCATTCTGCCCAAATCTTTTTTTGAAATGTGGCATTTTAATTAGCACATACATCTATCACCTAGTAGTTACATGTTGTTTAAATAAAAAAAAACAGTTGAATTTAACTTGAGCAAAGACCGTATATGAAATCATTTGACATAGATTAGTGAGGGGTTTTCCTGCTTCATGTGATATAGATTAATAGGAATCTATTTTTCAAGGTTTTCTAACAAAATGACCAATTCAAGTTCTGAAGTGGCTGGAGCATCCTGGTAGTTCTATGCTATTCAAATTATCTGGAGGTCTCAAGAAGATAGATACATTTTCTGAAGTATTAGTATTTCTTTTATTAGGAAAACTCATTTGTGCTCCGTACTGTGTTGCCAACCCCCTAGTATGGCTGTTTATGTATAATAGATGCCACTTTTCTGAAATAGCTAATGTAATTCTTTTATTTAACAAAAATCATATAGATGTTCTACAATACTTTTAATGTTAGATTGAATATTCATAGATTAAATAAAATTGAAATAAGTTATAAAGAAACAACATTACTATATGCTGGCTTCTAAAATTCAGTGTAATTCTTCCTTTAAATTTCATGTGAGTCAACATGAACCCTTTGGTGCACCCATCTTAGATTTGAAAATTCATTATCCCATTGGCATATAAATCAACAAGATTATTGTAAACAGATCTATGAACTTGTGGTTGAAATGCTTGAAGGTCTGAAAAGGGAAGTGAAGAAAGTTTAGTGTGTAACACTTTGCAATGCTATTCTCAGTGACTTAGTCTCATAAGGAACTTATGAAGAATAATGTGTGAAGTACTGTTGTCTGTGATCTTTGTATGGTTACCTTCTCCTGTTCACTGCTATTTTCTTAATGCCCAGGACACAGCTCCTGTTACATGGCAGACATAGAACAAATATTTGTTGAAAGAGAGGAAATGAATTATTTTGTAATATAGAAGAGAATGACATACTAGGTTGATGACTCACGGTCAGATACCTAAGACTTTTGAGGGATTTGATGTTTCCCTTTGAATTTTGTTATATGACACTGAAGATCTATTGATTCCTTGGAGAAGAATCAGGCAAATATTTCCTTTTAAAGTAGTTCTGTCCATAGATTGCATTTCCAGTTTCTGTATTCTCTGCCTGTTTTTCATGGCATGTCCCTTCAGATGGGTGTAGCCATAAGAGCATATCAACCAAAAGTGATCATAATGGTCTCATTCCTTGCTTTCTCTATCTCTCTCATGGGTATGGAGTTCTTACTAAGTAGAACTAAAGATGAATCTTTGACAGAGGGTTGATCCCCAGGATAGTTTTCACTCACTATATCTTTCACATCAAATTCTAGAGCTTCCAGAGATCAATCTGCATTCCAGTATATACTTCTTATCCACAGGGACCCTCTAAACCAGTTTAACCTGTCATCTTAACGTATCTATATTTTAAAAATTCATTTGTTGCTGCAGAACATTTACTGCTATGGTTCAGAATGAATCTATGTTTTGTTTCTGTGTAGTGTTAAAATGGCAGTGGTTAGTATCAATCCAATAGCATCTGCCAGGATATCTGGAAGGACAAAACTGACTTCTTTCAAGTCTGTTATAAAACAAAGCAGAAGAAAGCAACTCAAACCATTTCTTAAAGTTGCAAGCTAAAAAATGCAGATGTAAATGGTGAAGACATGAGTAAAACAAATTGTATCTCTTCTCTCAGACCTTGAACTACCCTAATATACCACGTCTGTGCTTCAGACAGGAAGCAAACTCCCTTTCAGCACTTTTTTCAAAGTAAGCTTCAAAGTAGTGACTGGCACTAGGTGGGTGTTGGTGAATGGAGGCTTTTTGGGTTTTGATCCTGATGATTCATCCAAAGTTTATGAAAAGTATATGCAGACATTCAGTTAAAAGGTATGTTTTGGAACACAAGATTTTAAGCTTGTTTAGGTTATTGATCACGTCTAAGCTCTGTTATGTAAATTCCAGAGGAACATCTGAGATCAAAGGAGAAAGATCCAGCTCTGTCTGTAATAGGAATACAGTTTTGTTTTCTGCAGACTCGAGCATTACTTTTTTGGGGTTTGTAAATGGCTCTTTTCCTTTTCATAAAGTACCTTGTGTGATGTCATGCAATGCTAAGTATATTTTGATTGCTATATTTATGTATAAATGGAAATTACTTGAATATAGCATTTCAAACTTAAAAATTCACAGAAATGCTTATTTGAAAAGATAGCAAAATCACTCTTGTAAAATTCTTTCAAAATTAATTGATCTTTAAAAAGTTTGAGAATGCTCAGTTTTCTCATGTCTATGATCCATGCAAGGCTGCCTGTGTATTTTGCTCCTTGTGTGTAGATGAGATGATAATTCATTTTATCCCAAATAAACAAAACAAGAACTGAAGACTTTACAGAAGTTTATGCAAGTTCTGAAATAGGGGAAAGTGATGAAGAAAGTTAAGTGTGGATTCATTGCGTGTTCTCTAGATAAACTATCATTTCATTTGAATGCCTCCCCTCACCACCACTTGTCTAGTCCTGGCTATTAAAATGTTAGTTCATTCTAAACAAGAGGTGGAAAATAGGCAGCAGAAAGGAAATAAGCTAATTCATTTAAACAACATTTTTAAAAGCTATTCTCCCAACTAGGGCTTTGACCACTTCTACAGCCTCTGGGCCACAATATCAATTGTCAACACCATTTATGTGGAAAACTGCATTCACGTAGTGTAACTGACATATAATTATTACAGAATGAAGCAAAATAGCCCATCCAGAGTACTCAATACTAGAATTAGCCAGAAGTTCAGACATAATGTAAAACTCGGGAATTGAACTTCAAAACATGTATTTTGGAAGTGATGTGAGACAGGGTGTGAAAAAAGGAAGGTTTAGATATTTTAAAGTTTCTAGTAATAGTTTCAAATATGTTAAAATAAAGAAGCAGCAGCAAGGAAGGATTTTGGAATGCTAATTTTTCTTTCACCACTTTGGGACTTGAAAGTTTAATTTTTCCAATATTTAATGGACATTGACCTAGGTCATCTGGAGCTAGATATGGTGCCTTGAAATGAACACTGGTGGATTGTTGATACAAAGGTAGTCGGGAGCCATGTCTACTTTTCTGATGAGAAATTTTATTTGTGCTCTTCTCAGGTAAGAATAAGATAAGTAAAGACTAAGATGAATAAACCCCCCTGGACAAGATTATTTGTTTTGAAATCATTATAACCAATAGCTATATATTCAGTAAAATGATGATTCCTTTTGTTACTAACAAATAAAAATAAAAACTTTGTCAAATTTTGTCTTTTTCTTCACCTCATTATTTTCAGCCAGTGTCTCAGTTCTTAAGTTACTTGTTTATAACCTGATCCAGTGTATTTCTAAATTGCTGCTACTTTACCGTGGTGATAAGTATAATTAAAGTGATATTATTTCTTCCCTGGAGAAATAAAATGTGCCAATTTTTAATGCCTATGTGATTATCACAGCAAGATTATCAAACACACATAAGACATAAGATTTAGATGAACAGGCATATATACATTCATTGTTGAATAAAAATATATATTCTACATATATATTATATTTTATTATATATATAATCCTTTCTACTTGGTATATGCCCTTTTAAAATTGTAGGGGAGAACCTAAGACAATTATGTTAACGTAGAAAGATAAACATGAGTATTAATATTAGTTTACCTATAAAGCAAGTTCTTCGAAATATGAAATTTGTTGGTGAAGATATTTTTAGCTTACAGATATGAGATAATATATTTATTTGAATTAAATCTGAATTGGGGCACAAGTTTAGCTAAATTTTTATATTACCTATTGTAGAAGGAAAGGTGAAATACTAAATATGAAAATTATGAAGATTACAATTCTAATTGTCATGTTCTTAAGCTAGCACAATGGGACGGGGAAGCAGTCCTCCATTGAAAACATTCTGGAATTCAAACAGTTGCATTGAAGCATATTATGTATGCTATATCACAACATCAGAAACATAAATCTTGATAAAGGTCAGTTTACCTGCTTTCTATTCCTTTCTTTCATTTAAGATATTTATTCTCTGTGATTTCACTATTTAAATACAAGCTCTTCTGACCACTAATGGTAATGACTGAAATAAGTATTTTATTTACTTTTTCTTCTGTCACAGTCCATTTAAAGTTCTCCTTTATAATACTCCAACAAATTCTGTTAGTACATTCTTATACAGCTCTCTCCTAGTTTTCTAAATGCTCAAATACTAAACCACAACCACCTGGAAGCTGCATAATTCTATGAAGGTCAAAAATATTCAGTTATTTCCCCAAAGTAAAACAGCCTTTATTGTAACCAATTCTTACATTCTTCTTCCTATAATGGAGATTTACTACCCAAAGAAATTAATAGCCCAATGTGGGGGAAAGAATTCACATTTATTGAAAGTTACTTTATGTTAGGCATTTCACATGCTATTGCATTTCAATATTTCAATGGTCCTGTAAGATGAAACTCAGAAAGTTCAAGTAATTGCAAAACTTATGAGTAGTTGAGCTGATTTGACAACTTGATAAATCCACTTGACTCTAAAACCCTTGCTTTGACCAGCATAAAACCTGTGGCTAATAAAAGAAAAGAACCAATGATGCTTGAAAATATATATTCAATAGAATTGAGAAACACATACCTTGACTTTGAGTTTGTATGTACAGTCTGAGAAATGACTTCAAAATTGACTTGCATTTTTGTTTTTGAAATATATAGAGAAGTGTTTTTTAAGCTTTTTTTTTATTATTATTATCGCTCCCCTAAAGAGACTTTTAGACATTTTTCCTGCAGATTACTTCGCTGTCCCATGAAAATGTTAAACCACAGATATAATGTATATCCTATTATGTACTGTGACTCTTTGGAGGACCACAAAACATAATAACAAGAATGTTCACCTCTTTGGGTGAGACATTTAGACCACAGGGCATTGATGATTGCTATAATATCCCCTTCCTCTTCCTAGCTCATTACTAGGTTATTTAGAGGAGCAGGCAGAGTGGAGCAAGCACAGCCCTGGACTTGGACAAATCCTGCCTAGATTCTGGTCTTGTCACTTGTTTCTTTTGGGAGGTGGGGCAAGTGGCACAG
Source organism: Theropithecus gelada (assembly GCF_003255815.1). NCBI lineage: Eukaryota > Metazoa > Chordata > Mammalia > Primates > Cercopithecidae > Theropithecus > Theropithecus gelada. Next base: position 104,824,087 of record NC_037672.1, on the reverse strand, counting down.
CCTCTCTGAGCCCAGTTTGCTCTTTAAGAAAATGGATTTATAATTCCTAACTTATCAAGTCATTGTGAGAGTGAAAAATGATAGCATCTTTAACATAACTAGCAGGAGCCAACAGAGTTCTCAAAAAGGGAGGTCCTTTCCTTTCCTTCTGGAGATATCACTAGACTGTGTTTTCTGGGAAAAGGGCTTAAAGTAATAGTCTAGAATCTGGGTAAACATAAGATCTGACACAAACTCTACTAACTAGACATGGTTTTTCTCTCTGTAACATTACAGGGCTCATTGCTAAGTGTCATTTTAAGCTTTATAATCTGTGGTTTTCTCATACCATAGTAGGCCCTCCCACATAAAATGATTAATCACATTTAAATTTTTTGTTGGCACTTTTAATCTCTTGCCAAAATTTTTGTGACAATGTTTTCCCCCTTCATACATCCTTCAGGCCTTGAATATTAAGAGTTAAGAACCACATGCAGCCATGAGTGACACCGGTTGGCCGAATAAGAATACATGTTATTTGGACTGGAAACTGTATTTAGTGATTTCCTCAGGATCATTCTTCTGGAAATATAGATGAAAGAAACCCGGCCATGTTTCTAATTTAACTTTATTTCTATTAATAGCTATTATAGAGTAGACACATACATGATATTAGATGACAGCTTATTTTAAGGAATAAAAACCAGTTTTCAAGGAAATGATTTTTCTCCATATACCAAAGTGTTAACATTAGTTAGAATTCAGTGCACAACAGAAAGAGGCAAACTTTGAATGAGCAAGCAATATGATCATTGACAGTGTGATTATGCTTCCCGGGGAACACTAAAGAGCTAGCTTAAGTAGGATAGCAAAGAAAAAACACGGAGAAACATGGAGATAGTTTAAAGCTTCTCTTGGATTGTGGAATTATTTGGAATTATTTCAGACAAACAAAAATGTGTAAATAACACTTTAATGAGCAGCCATGTATTCACAACTAGTTATCCGGAGAAAATGTTACAGATACTGTTGAAATCTCTCATGTGCCTTTTCCTAATTATAATCTCCTCCTTTTCTTGTTGAGATATATATTCTCCTGAATTTGGTACTTATTATTCACATGCGTTTTTTTCTTTTTTTTTTTTTTTTTTTTTTTTTTGCGTGTACGTATCTCTCTTAGCAATAAGTTGAGTCATATTGCATGCTTTACATTCATAAGGTAGATAGCACAATACATGTATTTTTCTGAAATTTGCTGTATATCACCCAGTGTTATGTTTACAAGATTTACTTTATCTTTGAATGTTTTATTTTGAATAGCTAAGTGATTTTCTGTAATGATATATTCTTTAACATTACATCATGTTATTATTACTTTTATCAATAAATAATTGATTTGATTCACATTTAGTTGCATGTTTGTAAGTCACTTTCAAGGTGATGGGCTTTTAAATCTCTTTTGAAATAATTCATTCCGAAGTACAATCCATCTATTTATTTATTTATTGGTAAAATTATATTTAAGTAACTTTCTAGCCTGTGACAATGCTAGCTATTTAAAATACAGTGGTGAGCAAAACAGACGTTGTTCCTCTTTTTATGGACTTTACAGTCTAATGGATAGACAAGTCTTAAATTACACCAATAATAATATATGATTCACTGAACATAAATCTATTGATTGCCTTGTATGAATTTAAACAGTGAATCAAACAAACAAAAAAGCTCTGATGTTGCAGAACTTACATTCTAATTGGGTGGTTGTGGGGAGTGGGGCAGGCATATAGTAAGTGAGATAAGCTAAAAGTAATATAATTAAGAATTATATAATTAAGCAAATATTTGAATTAAGAAATCTGTAAGCTGGGCATTGTGGCTCACACCTGTAATTCCAGCACTTTGGGAGGCTGAGGTGGGAGGATCACTTGAGGTCAGGAGTTCAAGACCAGCCCGGCCAGCATGGTGAAACCCCATCTCTACTAAAAATACAAAAATTAGCTGTGCATGGTGGCACATACCTGTAGACCCAGCTACTCGGGAGACTAAGGCAGGAGAATCACTTGAACCTGGGGGGCAGAGCTTGTGGTGAGCTGAGATTTTGCCACTGCACTCCAGCCTGGGCCACAGAAAAAAAAAAAAAAAATCTAAATAAATAAATAAATAAATAAATAAATAAATAAATAAATAAATAAATGGAAATAAAAAGAAAAACATAAAGTATGTTTAAAGGTGATACATGCTATGGGGTAAAATAAATGGGGTTAGAGCCAGGCTAAGCAGTAAGGGAAAGCTGTAGTTTTAAATATACTGATCACAGTACATTAGTTCTTACTGAGAAGGTGATGTTTGAGTAACTATATGAAGAATGTGAATAAAGGTGAAAGACTGAGCAATGTGTAGATGCGTATGGAGCAATCCAGGCAAAGGGAGCAGCACATACAAAACCAAGATTGGAGTAGTGACTGTCAAAGGATAACAGAGTGACAGGAAAAGCAGTAGGGAATGATGTCAGAAAGGGAAGAAGACTGGTGATATAGGAGGTTTTTTTTTTTTTTTTTTTTTTTGCCATTGTAAGGACTTTGGTTTTTACTTGGAGTGAGAGCTAAAAATCACTGGAAGGTTTTGAGTAGACAGATGGCATGATCTGACCTCTGTTTAACTCAGATCACTGTGCAAGCTATGTTGAAAATTGAATGAATTGGGCACCACAGCAGAAGCTGGGAGGCCAGTTAGGATGCTTATGGAATAATCCCATTGAGGGATCATGGTGGCTGGAGCCAGGGTGGCATCAGTGGAGGGAGTGAGATGTAGCTGTCTTCTGGACCTATTTTGAAGGTAGACTCTACACGATTGCTAGTGGGTTGACATGGTGTAAGAGAGAAAGGAGTTGAGAATGACTGCAAACTTTTTGGTGTGAGCAACTGGAGAGATGGTTTTGCCATTTCCTTAGATGGGAAACTTGGTTTGGGATATATTAAGATATTTCTTGAGTCATCCAAAATGAGATATAGAGTAAGCAGTTGGATATAAAAGACTAAGTTTATGTATATATTTAGCTTGTATTAATTTGTAAGGACTGCCATAATGAAGTGCCACAGTCTGGATGACTTAAATAACAAAAAGTTATTTCCTCACAGTTCTGGAGTCTGGAAGTCTGAGATAAAGGTGTTTGTAGGGTTGGCTTTTTTCAGGCATCTCTCCTTGGCTTGTAGATGGCTGTCTTCTCCCTGTGTCCACAATTTTCCCTCTGCGTCTTAATATCTTCTCATAAGGACACCAGTATTGGATTAGGGTACACCCTAATGGCCTTATTTTAACTTAATTACCTCTTTAAAGACCCTATCCCTAAATACAGTCACATTTTGAAGTGCTGGAGGTTAGGTCTTCAACATACGAATTTTGGAAGGGCAGCACATTTGAGCCCATAGCAAGGCTCATGGTCTTAAGAGACATGTGACTGATTGAGATTGTCAAGGGAATGTGTTTGGAAAAAAAGAAAAAGAGAAAGATCCACGTGCCAAACCCAGGGGGACTTCACCATTCAGGAGTCAGAATTAGAGAAACTAGTTAAGAATTTGGGCCGGGCACAGTGGCTCACGCCTGTAATCCCAGCACTTTGGAAGGCTGAGGCAGGTGGATCACAAGGTCAAGAGATCGAGACGACAGTGAAACCCCGTCTCTACTAAAAATACAAAAAATTAGCCCAGCGCAGTGGTGGGCGCCTGTAGTCCCAGCTACTTGGGAGGCTGAGGCAGGAGAATGGAGTGAACCTGGCAGGTGGAGCTTGCAATGAGCCGAGATCACGCCACTGCACTCCAGCCTGGGCTACAGAGCAAGACTCCATCTCAAAAACACACACACACACACAAAAGAATTTTGAAGAGGAGTAAACAATAAGTTGAGAGGAATATCATAAAAGAAAAGGGTGGTGGCCAGGCGCGGTGGTTCACACCTGTAATCCCAGCACTTTGGGAGGCCGAGGTGGGTGGATCACCTGAGGTCAGAAGTTCAAGACCAGCCTGGTCCACATGGTGAAACCCCATCTCCACTAAATATACAAAAATTAGCCGGGTGTGGTGGCAGTTGCCTGTAATCCGAGCTACTCGGGAGGCTGAGAATTGCTTGAACCCGGGAGGCGGAGGTTGCAGTGAGCCGAGATTGCACCATTGTGCTCCAGTCTGGGCAACAAGAGCAAAAACTAAGGGGAGAAAAAAAAAAAAAAAAAAAAAAAAAGGAGAAAAAAAAGAAAAGGGTGGTGTCCAGAGAGCTGAATAAAGAAAGTGTTTCAAGGTAGAAGTGATCAACTGTATCAAGTGTTTCAGATAAGTCAAATAAGAAGAATATTGAGAATAGACCAATATATGTTGGATTTAGCAACATGGGAACTTTGGCAAATCTTGAAAAGAACAGTTTTTGTGGCGTGGGTGAAAATCTGATGAGTTTCTTATTCCTGGCAAGAGCAGCTAGGTACATGGAAGGTAACTTGGAAAGACTGGGAAGACTGAAGAAGAAACAGATTAGTAGGAGTAGTCATGAGTTTAATTTTAGATGTAGGGTTTTTTTTTTTTTGAGATTTTGTGAGACATTCGTATGGTTAAACATGCTTTACTTCCACGGATCTTTGAATTTAAAAAACAGTTTATAGAACTTTGCTAGGTTTAGTTGAAATAAAGCTAAAGCATGAATTGTAGGCATTTCAAAAGCTTGTAAAGTCATTAGGGGAGTGAGATTAGGGACCTAAATCCTACCCCACAAGCAACTGTCTTTAAGTAAGTCAATTCTTATAAGTAAGGCCATTCTTTCCCAAGAAACATTTGTAAGGAGAAAAGAAAGAAACAAATAAAGTTACAGTGATGTTGGGGTAGAAGAGAAGACACTTCTGACACAAATTCCTATTGTATTAACGATGATGGGAATTTACTTTCTTGAAAAGTTGGTACTTTATTATGGAAGAAATACCTTGAAAAATCTAGAGATTGACAGAATTTAGTGTTCCCCCTTCTGTGTTGTCATGGTACTAATGGCAGCACAGGCTGTCTGGAGTGATCACTGCCATCACACCAGCTGCAGTGAGGAGGCACAAGCTGTGGCCAGAGGAGTGGTTGCGGGAGCAGCAGTGGTGGCTGTGGGTCCCCTGTGCCCTGTGCCCTGTACCCCTGAGGCAGCTGATTGCATCACTCCGACCCTTGCATGGCTGGACAGGACCTGCTCCCAGTCTTGGGGCCTCTGCTGTGGCCTCAACCTCACTCCTCACTGCATCCCAGGGGCCCATGAGCACCTGGCTGAAGGCACCGCCAGGACTTGCAGGGCTGGCCCTGGGAGCATCAGGTTCATTTGTGTGGGGTTGGTCAGGGTCACCACACCACCTGCTCCTTGCCTACTGACCAGGGAGCCTCTGGGATGGAGCTGGGCCAAGTCACCCTCTGGAGTGGGAGCAGTGTGTTTGGGCACGGAGGGCAGAGTAGAGAGGGGCTGAGAGGCAGAGATGGGCTTGAGGTGGTTTCGTATTCCATGAAGCCAGTGGGAGCTGGGAGCAGGCAGGAGGTCTGCCCTCCCAAGTGTGGCTGTATCCACACAAGTTGTGGCTGCAGACCCCGGTGCCTCTGGACCCTTGGGGGCCTGTAAAGGCCCCCTCTTTGCCCCTTCAAGCTTGGAAGTGTCTTCTGCTGCCTTGCATCTCCCCACTGTCAGCACCCTGTCACCACAACCCTCTCTGGACTTCGGGCATCAATGATTATGAGAGGGAGGCTGAAGGGGTGCCAAGTGCAGCTTGGTGCTGGCCTGCAGGCTCTGCTTGGCACAAACAGCCTGGGCACCATGAACAGTGGCAGGAGGAAGACAGGCTCCTGGCTGGAAGAGGGTGGGTCCTGGGTGAAGCTCCACCTTCAAGCCAGGGAGGGCCTGAAGCCTGAGGGCTGGGCTGCCAGATCCTCAACCCATGTGGGAACTTGTGGTGCCTTTTCCGGCTCCACCCATGGCTGCCCATGGACCAATCAGCAGGCACTTCCTCTTCTCTGAGGCCCATAAAAGCCCTGAACTCAACCAGATTCAAGGAGATGACAGACTACCAGCTGCAGAGAGGAACAACTGTCTCTGCTGACAGCTGGACACTTGTCGGGAGGACCTGCCTAGCAGCTGCTGATACCTGAGCACTCATTGGGACACCCTGGTTACAGAGAGGAGCTGCGTACTGCAGGTCTCCTCTGAGCTGTTCAATTGCTCAATAAAGCTCCTCTTTGTCTTGCTCACCCTCCACTTGTCTGCATACCTCATTCTTCTTGGATGCAGGACAAGAATTCAGGACCCTCTGAATGGTGGGACTAAAAGATATATAAAACAAACAGGGCTGAAACATACCCCTTGCCCACCACATTGAAGGTGACAAGGAGAGAAAGGAGAAGGAATGAAGAGCTGTGGCCCTGCAGGGAGCCCAGATCTAGTTGCTTGCCGAACATGGGCTGTGACATTCTCTTTAGGGTGCTGTGATTCCTGGTATCTCCAAGCTTCTGGGTGCCACACCACATTTCCCATTGTTAGCCATGGAAGCTGCTTATGGTATGCCTTGTCCAGTCACAGCTTCACAGGGAGCTGGCACCCATGCTGGAGTCTGGAGTGCCCGCCCCACCTCAGCTAGCATGCCTGGCTGTGTGCAGTGGTCAGACCCCAGGCTAGCTTACACACCCCTTGCCCCTCTACCTGGCTGACCCTTGGCAGGTGTGGGATCCAGGCTGGTAGCAGAAACTGACTGCAGCCTGCCAGACTGAGTGGGCAGAACAAGCCCACTGGGTCAGAGCAAAACTCAGGCAAAGGTGCCACTGGCCACAGAGGACTTGGACAAAGGTGCCACTGACTACAGAGGTTTCTGGCTGGTGAAGCAACACCCCAAGGATCCGGTAACAATACCTTGTAAAAATTACTGCCTGAGCATTTATCACACTATGCCATATTGCAGTTATTTATGTACACATCTGTATTCTCTATACAATTTTTTTTGTTTGTTTGTTTTTTGTTTTTGAGACAGAGTCTTGCTCTGTCGCCAGGCCGGAATGCAGTGGCGCAATCTCAGCTCACTGAAACCTCTGCCTCCTGGATTCAGGCAATTCTCCTGCCTCAGCCTCCTGAGTAGTTGGGACTATAGGCACATGCCACCATGGCCAGCTAATTTTTGTATTTTTAGTAGAGATGGAGTTTCACCATGTTGGCCAGGATGGTCTCAGTCTCTTGATCTCGATCCACCTTGGCCTCGCAAAGTGCTAGCATTAGAGGCATGAGCTACCATGCCTAGCCAAAATTGTTCTCTTTGAGGAAGGACATGGATGTTATAATTTGCTTGTCATTGTTACCAAAAATGGTGCTGAACATATAGTAGGCACTCAATAAATTCATACTGCATGAATCAAATCAGTTAAGAAAAAACTGATGTGACGTTCCACTAGACAGAGCTAAGTTGGAGACTATCAGACATCGGTATGATCTGTGTTTTTAATAGAAGGTGATGGTAGCTGTATGGCTATGGACATCCATTGTTTGCTGGTCTGGCATTGTGAAATGTGTTCAAATGTCTTTATGGTAATAACCTCTTGCTGTTATCAGGCAGTATACCATAATTTCCAGGAACATTATATTATCACCGACTTTTTAGACCCTGATGTACTGTAGAATACATGTCTAAGAATAAATTGTATATCTGAACTAATCTGAATTCAAGGGCAGAGTGGGTTAGGACATTTTCTCCCTGAGAAGAGGGAGAATTTGTTGGCAAGTTCACATGAAAAAATTATATTTCTCAAATGGAATAATCCCACCTGCAAATGAAATTCGCTATTGTTATGTACTACTTGTTAAACACAACTTATGTCCTCAGTATTTTTTTTTAATTATTATTATTATACTTTAAGTTCTAGGGTACATGTGCATAACGTGCAGGTTTGTTACATATGTATACTTGTGCCATGTTGGTGTGCTGCACCCATCAACTCGTCAGCACCCATCAACTCATCATTTACATCAGGTATAACTCCCAATGCAATCCCTCCCCCCTCCCCCCTCCCCATGATAGGCCCCGGTGTGTGATGTTCCCCTTCCCATGTCCAAGTGATCTCATTGTTCAGTTCCCACCTATGAGTGAGAACATGCAGTATTTGGTTTTCTGTTCTTGTGATAGTTTGCTAAGAATGATGGTTTCCAGCTGCATCCATGTCCCTACAAAGGACACAAACTCATCCTTTTTTATGGCTGCATAGTATTCCATAGTGTATATGTGCCACATTTTCTTAATCCAGTCTGTCACTAATGGACATTTGGGTTGATTCCAAGTCTTTGCTATTGTGAATAGTGCCGCAATAAACATACGTGTGCATGTGTCTTCATAGCAGCATGATTTAAAATCCTTTGGGTATATACCCAGTAATGGGATGGCTGGGTCATATGGTACATCTATTTCTAGATCCTTGAGGAATGGCCATACTGTTTTCCATAATGGTTGAACTAGTTTACAATCCCACCAACAGTGTAAAAGTGTTCCTATTTCTCCACATCCTCTCCAGGAATCCAACTTACAAGGGATGTCTTCAGTATTTTTTAAAAAAAGAAAACAACAACAAAACACCCAAAACAAACCCTGGAGGACTACATGATCCACGCTTCAGGGCTTAACAATCCACACCTGGCACAGCATGCAATTCGTATATGGCAATAGCAGAAAAAGTGATTGCATCTCAGAAGCGTCAGTCTCTTAGAGGTTAGTTTTTTAAATGATTACAGAGGACTTCCATGAAACATTTTGCTTAAAAAATGTTATGAAAATGAAAAAATTTCAGGAGAAATATTTTAAGAGGAGAGAGGCAGTCGAATGACAGATTGCTAGTTTGACCTGATCCTAGGGTGAACTCAGGTGCTTACCTATGGGGAGAAGATACTGGTGAGTAAATAATTAATTTGGGTAAAGACACATATATTCATAGACCAATTTTAGATACTGACCTTTTAATTTATTTTTGATATGAATCTTCATTGTAATAATGGACTTATTGTCATGAGTTTCAATACTTACAAAAATAAGTGTGATAAAATCTTAAACGTAAGAAAATTAAGTAAAGTAAACCTAGAGAAAAAAATATTTCCCTTAAACTTCACCAGACTTTAATGCAGGTTTAAGTGATTCAAATGCAATGACAGAATGTGTAAGAGGTTACAGACAAATAGCAGAAGATTTGGATTAGATATACAAAGGGCTAATGGTGTTTCTGGAAAACAGCAGGGTATTGGAAAGCATTTATTAAGGATGTTGGGCTTAGGGAGGCTTAGGGAGAGAAACGTGCACCTGAAATTGTTTTCAAAGAACATAGATCAGACATAGACTAAGAGGTCGAATCTGGCATTTTCTTCATGAGCTTTTATAGGTTAGAAGAAGAAACTACAGTCAGATTATCTGAAAAAGTGTGCACAAACTATAGCACATATTATTGACTTCATCTCTATTTTGCACACTCAGGAACTCACCATTATAGATCACTCTCGTTCTGTCAAGTTTTGAGCTTGATGCTTTTCTCTTTAACAATTTCTTTACTGATTACCTTTTTTCCTCCCAATTTGTAATATCCAAGGAGTTTGTTGCTCATCCACAACATGCTAGACACTCAATACAGAAATGTCCAAAGACCCATTCCAACTTAGTAGAACTCTGACCTGTAATGGTCACCATAGTTCACTATTTGAATGCTACTTCCTGGGACCACCCTAGGCTCCTAGACTTGGCTTCTGCTCTGCCTCTGTTCTGCCTCTCTCCCTCTGAATTACTCCTGCTGTCTGCAGTCTTCTCTTTAAGTACAGAGATAGGATATGGAAAGGAACATTAATAGGATGAATTCATAATATCTATTATCAGCTGGGTCACTCCTGCTATACTTTAAAAATATGTAGTTATTTACTCCTTAGAGATCTTCATACCATTTTTTCTGAGCCTTTACCACCATCAAACTCCCAATTGTCACATTCTGTCTCTTCTGCTGCAGGAAACCCAGCCCTCTTTTCTACAAATTCAAGTGCCACAACATGAACTCTCAAATCTAATATTGTTTTCATGTTGACTTTTCTCTTTCTAGATTATCTCCTTTCCCTTAAGTTTAGAGAACAAGTTTTTCTTGTTACTCTAAATCTCTCCACCTGTATTCTAAAGACTGTTTCCCCACCTGGGGAATTATAATTATAAAAGCTGGGAAAACAGCTCTTAAACCTCTCTCCAGTGCCTCCAATATTTATTTTCTCTACTGTATGAACTCGTGTTCAATCAAAGAAGCAGAAAAACTAGGATGTAATTTTTAAATAGGTTTTTACCATATGCCACTGTGGGAGCTGGTTGTGTTGAATAGTCTTTGTATGGCTTTCAATCTTCTTGTCTGAAGCTGGAGCTTGAACTCCACAAGGTAGACAATCAGAAAGGGAAGATGGAATTAAGGTGGGGAGAATAAAAACAAGGCAGGAAATATGAGTATGAGCTGTAGTTCATGAGGATGGGCCAAAACCTGTATTCATGTTTTTTTCCTCTAACCTTGGTGGCATGTCCTGCAGAGGCTTTGCCCAGAAGTCAGAGAAGCTGAGGGAGTATCCATGGCAAGGTGGAGAAGTCGCAGGGCTGGCCTCTGCCTCATGTCATCTGATAAGTGACATGTACAGCTGTGGCTTCACTTCCGTCATCCAAATTTCCCATAAGAATCTTTATTGTGGTCCACCTTAACCAAACTAATATGGGAAAGGGAATTCTGGGAAATGTAGTTTTTCAGCTATCTGACATACTACAAAGCCACTACAACCTGCATTTGCCAACTTGTCACTCATACACATCTCCTTAAACTACATTTTAAACTCAGTGTAAAGACACTAATATTCATGCCTCTGTCTAATATGATACAACTATTCCATGTACAACTGATTACTTGGCAACCAGTTTTCAAGATCCGTCTCTCTGCTGCACAGGCCAAATAGGTGAGTTGAATGTGGATATGGTAGGAATGACTGCTCTTTCAACTCTCAAGTCTGTCATGGGACTAATCTCTGCAATTCCTCTAGGTATGTGATACTGTTCCTGGTTTACACTGTTGTAGGTAAAGGCATATCTAGTAGCTTTCACTTGTCCTTTCTTACCATTATAGACCTTGTTGTGCGTATCAGGAAAACAATATGTGGATTCTTCTAATTACTGAGTATGTTTATCCCAGTTATGCATTCTGTATCTGAAAAAATAACCACAGAGACCTCAGGGACCTACTATGAGATGGACTTGAGCTAAAACTTCACCAATCACCTGATCTCCAAAGCCCCTAGTTTCACTGGTGGACCTCAGTGACAGTGATATTTTGGGTTCTAGGAATTAGTATCAGTTCAGAGCCAAGGCCTAATAATCCCCCGAGATCTTATTATTTCTCCTTCCCCAATGCAAAATCATACTGTAACTGGCTCAAGGGGACCTAGATTATCTTCATTTCAAAGCCTCTGGGTCTGTGAACTGGCTCAAAATTGAGAATTCATTGAAGGGCTGTACTTCTTTGTTTTCATGATTTAAGTCAGACTTTAGTTCACTAGACTTAGAGCTTTTCTGATTAAGCAAATCAAGTAAGATTTTACCAGGCTATTTTAGCAGATTGTTTTTACTTCAGTTTTAAGAACATCATGATCAACTATAATAGCTAATGTCAAAGGTATTTGTAAGTCAGACTCTTCTGATTAGTGCTTTGGCTCTACTGTCCATTAGATTAATAACATCCACCTTACCTTTGGAATGTCAGTGCTCCCCTCAGCACCTGCCTACCTAGAAACTCATTATTCTCATCATATTTAGAGATCTCAGTGTGATGATAGTGATTTCCAGTGTAATTTGTGCCCTTCAGGGGAGAGCCATTACAGGATGCTGGAGCTCATTTGTTTCTGAAAGCCATGGTGAAGGTCATGTTCTCTGGAACCTCATGAGGTAGGTGGGCAGATCTGTCATGATAAACTCATTCTAAGATTCCAATCTCCCTAAGCCATTGGCTACCTTCCTCTATAGCAGGTGTCAGCAAACTACAGTGTTGAGGCAAATCCAGCCTACTACTTATTTTGTAAATAGATGTTTGTAATTTTGTATTTTGTAAATAGGTATTTTGTAAACAGATGTAAATGTTTATTGTGACATATTCATGCTCATTCATTTACATATTTTCTATGTCTTCTTTCATGCTACGATGGCAGAGTTGAATTGTCACAACACAAACAATATAACCCACAAAAGAAAAAAAAATTACGTTCAGAAAAATGTTTTCTGACCCCTGCTCTACTTCTATACAAGAAATTCTGGCATATCAACTTCATTTAATGTAGACTACCTTTTTGTTATATACCAGTTAATCAATCAGGCAAATTATACAGCCATTCCTAGCTGCTCCTGCTAATATATCAAATCTGAAATCTCTATTTCAATAAATTTATTCTCATATCAGTAAATTTATTCTGACTTTTAGGCCTTTCACTTTGATCTCATAAACTTAAGATGCATTCTAATACATATTGCCTGGGCCTCTGTCAATATATATTAGAAAAATCATGCAGTTCTTTTGATGTGTATGCCAAATTGTAGGTCACATTTTGTAAGTCACACTTTTGGTTTAGCTGGGACCTGATTCTGGTTATAGGTCTAGAAGAAAGGAAAGGGATACCCTGAGGAGAATCAGTGGATAAGTGACAAAATGTGTGAGTTATAAATGGCTGTTGTTTTCCTTTGGTGCCCCAGATATTTTGTAGGACTCCTTCTTGTGACCCACTCTACTTGAAAACAAAAAGGGGATTCTGGGAAATGTAGTTCAACTCAGACAAGTTGGCACATTATGAAGCTACCATAGTAGACATTCATAGTTAACTCATGCATTAAAAAGTGATGACAATATAACATATTTTGGCTTTTCTCTTCTCTCTAGCTTCCTTCCTTCCTTCCTTCCTTCCTTCCTTCCTTCCTTCCTTCCTTCCTTCCTTCCTTCCTATTTTTTTAATTGCTTCTTTTTTTATGTTGCTGGATGTTTTGCTTTAATTGTATATATTTCTCTTTACCTCTTTGTCTTCTACTTCACTACTCTAATGAAATCTTTCTCTGGAAATATCAGGCTATTAATCTAAGATTTGCAAATCCTTTATTTCTTTGACATTCTGCCATATTTGACATACTTGGTTAAGCCTTTTACTTCTAATATATTTCCTGAGTTGACTCTTTCTTTAAATCTTTGGTTACATTCTTTGTTCCTTTCTTTTTCTCTTCCTCCAGTTTTGACTGTTTCCTAAAAATGAATTCAGGTTCTAAAGTTCCTTATTACAATTTAGGAGTATTCATCAATTCTCAAAATTTTTATTATTACCTCTTTGTTAGTGATCCCCAATCTATAACTTTAGACTTGTCCATTTATTTAATTTTGAGTTGTCTCCTGTATATAACCAATGGATAATTTGTCATACTCTCTGATCTAACTATAATGACTCTCTTTTTTTTTTTTTTTTTTTTTTTTTTTTTTTTTTTTGGGGGCATTCTTCCTGTCTCTCG